>NC_141154.1:2978938-3087551 GCF_053477565.2 Lygodium microphyllum
GTGAAAAGTTATCCATGTCGTTTGAAGAGGGATAAAGGAATAGTGTGTAATAAGAGAGAAGAACCCTGCTGCCACAATAGTGATCATAATCATGTGGGAAATGTATCTAGAAGAGCTATCTTTCGGAGGGGATAATTGAGGTGATGGGAAGAGGAAGAAAAGAGGGAGACTAAGCAGAGATGGATATCAATGCGGACACATTGCCTACTTGAGCTGGTAGAGGAGGCGAGCTAGCAGGAAATGAGAGCGAGAAGGCGAGAGAGAGAGAGAGAGAGAGCGAGAGAATTTTGGCCAGGGCCTTGGACTAGAATCGATAGTAGTGCAGCGCTACTAGGACAGAGATGAAGGAGCAGGAGGCCGAAATGGAGGGGCGGTTCAGAATTTGGGGCTGGAGTGAGTTTCGTCTGGGCACCTGAGGTCATTGCAACTATTGAGCCTAATCAAAGAGGATGGCATCATCTTCCCATCCAACAGTGACAGTACCATGCTTTATAATGTGAAGCTAGACCATACAGTTCTTCCGACCCAACAATATGTAGTACAGTAAAGGACCAATTATTCGACGTGAGAGGGCACATAAAACAAGGGCTAGGTTTCCTCTTGTGCGGTCTATACCACTTGATGGCCAGCATTGTGTGCAAGTTTCTATAGACCACATCTTCATAATTGCAAGAAATTTGATGATTGTTAAAATATATAAGTGCTTATATTCTCTTACATGTTTCAAAAGCCAAGGAGCTTTTGATTGTAGAATTAGAGCTCCATTTTAAGTTATAATCATGTAACTAACAACTTCTTGGTTTTTTCTTATAAATTTATGTCTATCATCAATAAAATATAACAAGAAATGAATTCATATTTAGAATACTATTTCATGAATAGAGTCAAATCCCAAACATTTCTCTTGTACTTTATATACAAAAATTTCTTTAACATCTACATTATTTCATTAGTTACTTATGTCATATCTAATCTAGGATATATAAATGTGAATATGCTAAAGGAAGAGATAATACAATCACCAACATGCACCTCAGTAGGGGCTATACAGCATGCTCTAAAGGAAGCACATGTTAGAGAGGAGCTTGAGAATCTTGTTGCAAAGTATGTTATGAACAATGGATTGGGAAGATTTATAGTGGCAAGAATGTGTATGCCCACTCAATATGTATGTTGTCTCAATATCTTATCTTGCCATGACTTGTATGGCCACTCAAGATTAATGATAGTATATTCTTTTGAGACTCAACCAATTATCAATGCCCATGGCATTCATTGGGATAATTGGAGCATTCATTGAGATAATTGGAGTATATTCTCTATTGCAAGAGATTATGGAATCATGGAGAGTCTCAAGTTCTCACTCTAGATGACCTCCAATTTCAGGAAGTAGTGGTGGTTGTAGGGTCCTCCTTCTTAGGATATAGAGAAAGGCTCCAACACTAACACATGGAATTACTAGGTGAAGTCTCATGGATTGTGGTGAGTCTAGAGATGATAAGTGATAGGATCCACTTAACAAATTATCTTGAATGGCCCAAGTCTGGTACAACTTATTTTCTAGGCAAGCAAAGAAGAGCATCAATCTTGATTTTGATCATGCATCTTCTAGGAAGGGTGAAAATATCATAGATCTTGTTGTAAGAAAAAAAAGTTGAATGACTCAAGCTGGCAAGAAATGCCAAACTTGATCTCTAATGTTATAAGTTGAGTGGTACATCAATTCTAATTAACATTATCTTTTTATTTTTCATGGGATCATTAAGTAGTAGACTTTAACTCTTTACATATCTTTAGAAAATGTTTGACTAGATTCATAGCTACTTGATTCTTCAACTTGCAAATGTTTGGCTAGATTCATACATGCTAGATTCTTCACTAGGTCACTTGTATAAATACTCACTTTAGGTTGTCTTGCATATTGGCAAGGAATGGTGTTGATCTAGTGGAGATATGAATATCATTATTATACGTGAATTCATCCAAGGAAAGTAATCCACCCAATTCTCTTGATGATAGTTGATTGTACATTAGAGAGATTGTCCCAAGACTTGATTTACTCTCTCTATTTGTCCTTTCTTTGAGGGTGGACTTAGTTGAATCAATTCTTGTTTGAATGCCATCGTGTGGTATCATGTTAAATGGATGAAATAGTAAAATATTATCTCTATATAGTCTTTATAAGGAGTTTCCTTATACACCTATTGACACTTTTTAGGTTATTTACATGAGGAGTTGAGTTACTTTAGTGGATTGAATGTGGAGATTTAACAAATGTCTTACATGTTCAATGGAACTTTCGTCTTCTTTATGTTACTTGAAAAGTTCTTATGTTTCTTGATTAAGTTTAGATGTCCATTGGACACTTTACATAGGAAGTGCTTTACCCAACCTCAATGTCTACTCTTGGTAGCTTTATTAAGGGGATTTTGACCTGCATTTTGATGTGAATAAGGGTAAGAAATTCACAACTTTAGTGAGAAGAGAGATGGAAATTTGCTGATGAAAACTATTAAAGAAAAGGAAGATACCTTGTACTTTTTGTTCATGAAGAGGAGTAACTCATAGTAGGGTAACATAAAGAGAGAAAATGGCTTGAAGAGAAAGAGAGTTCTTGGAGGTCTTTTATAAACATATTAATAGTATTTCATGGCTCAATGTAGGGCATAATAGGGGCAGCACTACTATTGTCCTTATCTCTTCCCGATTTATATGCATTTTGGTCATGATCTCAAGCATCTAATACCACTAAGAGTGCAAGGATTAATGGAGGAGAATTATTTGAGGAATTTCTTGGTCTAATATATAGTACATTACTATTGTAATACAATGTATATAGGCTAACCAGTGAGAAACTACAGCTTTGACAATCAGAGCTCTCTAAATCTAGGTAAATTGTCTTACCTATAGCTATCATAGTGAGATATAGTATGGATAAATTTGAAAACTTCTTGATTTACTACTAAAGCTCTTGATGGAAGAGTTTATTTTGGGGTGAAATAATTGTCTTGTAAGAGATCTAGCATAGGATTTTTGGATTTATGTGGGCTACATCGTCTTGAATGGAATCTATATTTAGATGGGTTCTCTTCCTAGGAAAGGGGCCTATTTCTTGATTTTGGATCATGTGTAGCGTGATTGGACTAATGCATGCAATGTATTGTTGAGCTCTCATCTTATTGAAATTATATTGAGCTATGATGTTGATTGTATTTGAATTGGATTCTTATATGCTGTATAAGTTTAGATTCAAAGACTCTCTCATAGTTGGATTACAAAGAATCTCTTGTACTAGTTGGGTTTCTGATATTCTTTATCTCTTTATTGTAGAAGAATATAAAAGTTTCTTTTAGATATTTCTTATTTCTCTTCTTTGTGATTGTTATTATTGAATCCATGTGAGTATGGCCTTTCACTTAAGACCCCCTAATATTTGGTGAATCCAATGTGAAAGACCATTTGAAAGTTATAATATGGGTGATGCTATTAGAAACAATTCTATTAGCATGTATGAAGCATGAATTTATTGTCACTAAATGTTTGCAGGCTTTTGAAAGCTAGTTGAAATTGTGTGATGATTAGAATGTTTTGGCCTATCTAAATATGTATGGAAAATTTGGATTTTGAAGGGATATATAAAATTGATTGGAGTTAGTATTTTATGTGGCTTAGAGTGCATGAACTAAAGCCACATATCACTAAGTTTTATATGAAAGACGCAAATGTTGGATTAATTTTAAGAAAGTATTAAGAGAAGTATTTTTTAATTTGAGGATAGCGGTTTGGCATGTGAGACTTTCATAAAATGGATTGCCAAGATTAATAAAATTCTTATCATTAGGAGAAATATGGACTCTCTTTTTTGCCCCTTAAGGGGTTTCTCTCACCTCTCTCTCTCTAAAAAGAGATTCCAAAATAATATTAGAATAAGAGATCTTTTATAATCAAGAAAATCTCGTATTTGTATTTTCAATAGGTTTCACCTATTATTTTATTCTCACACTGTAGGATAAGGTCACTTTTTCTTAAAATCCTCATAACTAAAGAATTACAAATCTATTTTTTGTAAAATGAAGCCAATCATTAATATACAACTCTTTAATGCCCTAATGACTTTTCAACATGAAAATATATTCGAATCATTCTCATTCTTGCTTCTTAAAAGTGTGAAAGTTAAAAAAGGATATAAAATGATGTACACATCATATTTTAAGATTTTTACCAAGAGACACCTTTTTGACTCGAGAGTTTCCTTGTAAAGTTTTATTGTTTTTGGACAACTATAGACCTATTTCTGGCCATTTCTTCATTCACTCTTAAAGCTCTAGTTTTGTCCGAAATTTTGTATACACTTCTCCTTCCCTCTAGAATATGGTTTCTTGCATACGATTCTTTAGAAGCGATACTGAGTACTATCTACAACACTCTCTGCCCTGCTACAAGCAATTTCCCTCTTGAGTACTGCGCTATAAGATATATTCCTCTTCAACACTGTATACTATAAGCAATCAAGTGATACTGGAGGTATCTTTATTTTTTAAATCTCTGTGATGTTATTATTCTTCATAGTTATTATTTAATCCTTACGTGTCAATTCATAGAGAGAGAGAAAGAGAGAGAGAGAGAGAGAGAGAGAGAGAGAGAGAGAGAGAGAGAGAGGGAGAGGGAGGGAGAAGGGAGAGGGGAAGAGAGAGGAATCTGTGAGATGAACTAAGAAAATAAGTGATAGAGTGATAGAGAGTAAATTAGGGTAGAAGATAAGATGATGCTATTGTTCTTCACTAGCCAAGCTTCTGTATAAATGTGTTTAAATATATTTGATCAATTTTTTTTAGGGAGAGAGAGAGAGAGTATTTTGGATAGAACAGAAGATAATATTGGATGCTGAATAGAGGTAGATTTAAAGCTAATATTATAGGTAGATTAGGGTCTATCATGACTGAAATCATGAGAAAAAGACAAGATTGAACTGTATAAAAAAGAACACAGATATAGTGAATCATGGGGTGTGTGTGATTTGAGCCAATCCAAAATTAGTTGCATGTTGCTGGATTGATGACCTGCTGCTCCTAGATATTTAGACGTTCTTGCTATTGATGAGAAAATTGGCATCGACTCCTTAGCTTACTATTAATCAAAGGGATATAATTGTATAATGTTAAAATTGGTATATATTTATCTTTACAGGATGCATGTGCAGGACGTACCAAAAAGAAAGAGAGATGTTCACTTTCAATTGGAGGATGAATATGCACCAATGTTCAAAAGAACTGTAGAAAGGGATGATGCAATAAGATACATGATGCAACAATAAAGAAATGTAGAAAAAAAAATGTGGACCTTCAGATATGGGTGCATTTCATGGGGGATTCACTAGTAGCAATAAGGAGACATCACCTGCATGCAATAAATATATGAAAATACCCCTTATCTACCCCCTATTTATGGGATCTTACCTTATAAAATGTACATTCGTTCCCTTAAATAACCCCCGTCCCTTACACTCATGTGGTACCATGCGGTAAACCCTAGTGGACCCCCTGGGGTGCATTTATCCACTCGATCCAGTCACTCAAAGGCGACCAAAATTTGAAGGGCTTACATTATTTGTAAAGTTCGTTTGTGAAGGCAATGAAGGATTGTATGGATACACATGCAGACTTGTCACACAAGGATTAGCAGAGGTTCATCAAGCCTTGACAAATATGCAAACAAGATTACAAGGGAATATGCAGTCCTTGATGGAAAAGGATAGATTATTGGTTGAGAAGGATAGGGAGAACCATAGCTTACAACGAGCAATGTTTGTCATTGAAGATGCTATGTAGGCTACACACCTACAAAATCTAGAGTTATAGTCTAAAGTTATGGACTTGAAGAACGAGAATTGAAACATAAAGAGGAAACTCACAAAAACTTTGGAGATTGGGCCCACTTTAAAAACCAAAGAAGCACGTCGGCACATCTAATTAGTTAAACTAAAGAAAGTAGAAAATATCATAGACGGATATATGCTCAATATGCTACAATGATAAGTATGTTCCCTCATGTAGAGAATGATACTACTGCAAAAGTCCTAAGCAAGGATATGGTCAAAAATGCATTGGAAAATCGTAAATTTAAGGACATTGTAGATGGTGTTGCAAGTGAACATCTTACGGATGTGAGCAACTTGTTTGATGCTACAAATGCTCATGGATTATGTGACAAGGTGGGAATGAGTTCTGAGTCATATAGTATGCTCTATCAACAATTAGATACAGGATTTAAGTAAGTCTTCAAAACTAAGTGAGTAATGCCTTTGCCAAAATCATTTCACGTGAAGAAGGCTTGAAAACAACTAAATGAGAAATTTTTAGAACTAATTGGTGAGCCAATGCATCTGGAAAATATACACATATTGAAGTATGGTTCCAAAGACATTGCATTTGTATTGAATGCATCCAACAACTTTGTATTGGATATTGTAGGGTTCAGATTGCTATGTCAAGTTCTACAATATGTGTATGGAAGAATGTGGAGGCAAGCTTAAGTTTGTTCTCAAACTTGATGAGAGATTATTAAGAGGTAAAAACTTGAATGTGTTAGTATAACACTTATGAATCAAGCATTGGATCTCAACATCGATGAAAACCATCCTTTATACTTCAATGTACAATCAGAGAATGAAATATTGTGGCTTGCAGCATTTGAAGTACCAAAGGAGGACCATGAAGTACTTAAAAAAAATTTTAACCTCACTAATATACCCAATCTTATTCAACAACAAAATAATGGAGCAATTTTACACATCCAGGGGTTTGGGGACTATCCAATTGAATGGCATCTTGCAGGTGATTTAAAAACATTGAAGTGTATGTTTGGTTTATCAAATGCACCGAATGCAAAATCTCCATGCATATACTGCATGCAAACTAGGAAGAAAGGGAAAGATGGAAAGAAAGAATGGCTTGCCAAGGTAGGACAACAAGGTGCTCCAACAGGTGATCAAAAAGTCATGAGAAATGGAATGCTAGTTCCAGTGGATCCAAACTAGCGCCCTATTTTGGAAATACCACTAACAAGGGTTTATTTTTGCACATTGCATTGTTTGGTTTGAATAATTGAGAAGCTAGTATATGAATATATATGCTTTGCATGCAAGATGCAGCCAATGTCAGAAGCTGATGCTACATGCAAGAAGATAGAATGAGCCCTCTCTGAAGTTGGATTGCACAAGAGCCAAGTAGAAATAAAAAAGGACAAGAAAAATTCGAGAAAGAGTGGAAATTTCCCTTGTAAACCATGCTTTGGTGGACCCAAGGCTAGGAAGTTTATATCTCCACCTCGAGATGAGGAAGGCAATAATATACTTGTAAAACAAGCAGAGAAGTATGAAGCATGGAAAAAGTTGCACCTTGTTGTTCCGGATTGGAGCAACGGGGGACGAATGAGGATTGCAAAGGCTGAAGTGTGGATACACCTAGATAGATTAGCAACTCTCTTACAAAAGTTGAGGTTTAGGGATGGTGATTCCAATACATTTAAAGAGATATTTGCTAAATTTCATAAGTCCATGGTGGAGGCATGGACGACAAATTGTATAACACACTACATGGTCAGTATTGTCACCATTACAAAAAAAATCATCATTTTGAATTATTTTTTGTTTCTAATCTCTCTTGTTGTGCAGCATATACTTGAAGCACATGGTCCATAATTTGCATATAAAGGAAGTTTGGTAGTATAGTCAACTCAAGGCATGGACGGATCTCATTGGCAAGGTCGATGTGCTTTTCAAAAGGCAACTAATCATGGAGGTGGCATCAATGATTCCAATTCTATGAGACAATTATTCTTGTAACTTATGTGGTGATGTGATGTTGTGGATGGCAATATGTAGTGATTTATGAGCTTCTATGCATATAATTTTGATGATGGTATTATAATATGTGCTATAAGCACTATCAGACACCATGAGATAATTAGAGAACTACAAAGCTTCATTCTCCATGTAGGCACTATATATTAAATGATTTTATTGTGATTATGTGGTGAAATTATATTGCAGGTCTAGCGATAGGTGGGGATCTCCTGGATTTTAAAAATGTCAATGTTGACTATGGTATCTTGGGGAGCTATGCTGAGGAGGTGACCATTGTGTTGATATGGCCATTTATCACTTGGTTTGGTGACTTGCATGTGCTGTGAAACTTGCATGGGTCACCACAAAGCGAGAGGCTCCATTAGAGTAGTGGAGTTCCCTTCTACCACTTGGTAGTGATCCTCTTGGGTGGGAAGGGTGAGAAACACAAGTGCCAAGTGTAACATGAAATTTTTGATGGCTATAGGTGGTGATCTCTAGACTCTTAAAAATTTCAATGTTGAGTATGGTATCTTATGGAGTTATATTGAGGAGGTTACCATCATGTTGATATGGCCTATTATCACTTGGTGGCGATCTCCATGTATTGTGAACCTTGCATGGGTCACCACCAAGCACGAGAGCTCCATCATAGTAGTGAAGTTCTGTCCTACCACTTGGTGGTGATCCTTATGGTTAGCAAGGGTGAGTACCAAAAGTGCCAAGTGTGCTACGATATTGAATGTGGCTATAGGTGGTGATCTTTGAGCTTTTAAAATTTCCAATGTTTACAATGGTATATTAGGGAATTATGTTGAGGACGTGACCATCATGTTGATATGGTTGGTTATTGCTTGGTGGTGACCTTTGTATACCATGAACTCCACATGGATCACTAGTAAATGAGAGAGCTTCATCGCAATAGTGGAGTTCTCTCCTATGACGTAGTGGTGGCCCTTGTGGATGGCAAGGGTAAGAACCACAAGAGCCAAGTGTGAAACAATGTTATAGGTAGCGATAGGTGGTGATCTTTGGGCTCTTAAAAATTTCAATGGTAACTATGGCATTTTGGGGAATTATGTTGAGTAGATCACCATCATGTGCGGAGGGTTCTGAATGGACCACCACCATGTGAAGGAGGCACCATCCAAGGGAGTTGTAGCATGTTATTTCTTGGTGGTGTCCTACATGTGGTGTGAACCGTGCATGTGTTGTGAACACTATATAGGTCAGCACCAAGTGACAGAGTTCCATTCCATTGGTGGAGTTCCCTCCTATTGTTTGGTTGTGACCCTAGCTTGTGGATGGCTAATTTAAGAACCACATAATGCAAAGTGTGATTATAAGAACATTCCATCCTAGTATTGGACAATAGCCCTCTATTATAGACCCCAACATAACGTTGGTACTATATTCTAAAATCGAATGTCTATTCAAGGATTAAAAGAGTGCATAAGGCAAATAGGGTACAATATCCAAGTTTTAAAATAGAAGGTGATGGAAGGAGAAAAACATCCCCCATGTGCATTATATCAATGACAATGTTATTGCATTAGTTACAATTTGTAAGCCCAAGGCTTGTTACAATGACTAGAAGAGAGCTTCCTCCCTACCTCTTAGAAAAGAGCTCTGACAAGATGTGGTTGCCTAGAGATTTTGCTGCCACACTAGCCATCTGTAGGTCAGCATCTTCCGCCTTGGCAACTCCTCTTGTATCACTAGCTAGGCTATCAACTACACCCTTGGTTGCCCCTATGTCTACACTTGCTCCTTAGTAGTATCTGCATAGACCTTTGACCTTATAGTCTGTCCACCAGCTTTCTACAATTGTCATGAACCATGCCCTCCATGGCGTTTTTTGTCTTCTTGTCATCCCCCTTCTGGTCCCCCTTTGGCCCATCAGTAGTCCCCCTCCCTACTTTTGGTATCAATAGTATCATCTACCTCCCCCTCGATTCCAATAGAATGTGGCACTACCTCATCAAATGAAGAGTCTTTCTCAACCCTAGTGTGCTCAATATCTAGCATGTCATCCTCAATGTTCTTGGGTTCAGTAGCACCAACTCCCAAGTTCAAGTCTTGTGGGACATTTCCCACATTCTTCGTACTGTACAACTCCTCAAACATGGGATTGGTAGCAAATTTTGCCAACCCTGGTCCATTATATTTCACATTACTTACAATCTTCTCATCTTTGATTACCACAACCACATGTTCTTTGTCTACGCAGTAACCATAGGATATCTCAACCACATGACCACACCTTATCAACATTATAATTTGCATGTAAAATAACCATGATGGATCATTGTGGCAACTTACTCTTCACACTACCATGCTAAGTGATCCATGCTTTTACCATGAGAGGCACTTAAATGTTGCACCCTTTTTTTACATAAAATCCATCACTATGTAGAACTATACCATAGAAAAGAGGGTAGTATAGATGCCGACACTCGAGTATGAAGTTGCCCATGACATGTGCTGCTTCTAATGACTCCTCGCGCACAACAAAAATGCCAAACACATGGATTGTCTTATGGTTTTGTCTACAATATGTGCCCTGGGAAGAAAGAGGGGAACCTCTTTCTCTTTAAGTTCGTGATCATTTAGTTTTTTCAAAGTCTTGAAGGCTTTCCCTTCCTTGCAAGAGGCCTCTAGATTATCATACTATCACTACAAGGATATCAGGACATCAAGACACCAATTAGCGATGATAAATTGCAGCGTCGCTATTAGCGATGAAAATAGCGACGCTCCACAAAGAAAAAAATGCGGGCCGAAACCCGAGCACATTTCATTTCACGCATTCGTGAAATTTTTTGAGAGGGAGAGCCAGAGAGAGAGAGCAATCATTTTGCTTAGAGGGAGAGAAAGAGAGAAATAAGGCTTCTCATTGCTGCCGCCGTCGTCGTTCACGAAGAAGAGGAGCGGCCATCGCGAAGAGTAGCCACCAAACCCTTCTTCGAATCTTTACAGTGAGTCCATTTTCTCTCTCTTTTACTTGTTTAGGGTTTAATTTGTGTATATTAAGAGAGGGAGAGGAAATGAGAGAGAAAGAGAGGGAGAGGGAGGGAGAGAAAGAGAAAGAGAGGGAGAGGGAGAGGGAGAGGGAGGGGGAGGAAATGAGAGAGGGAGAGTGCATTCTCTCTCTCTTTTACTTTTTTTAATATAATTTATGTATATTGAGAGAGAGGAGAGGAAATGAGAGAGAAAGAGAGGGAGAGGGAGGGAGAGAGAGAGAAAGAGAGGGAGAGGGAGAAGGAGGGGAATGAAATGAGAGAAGGAGAGGGAGGGAGAGTGCATTCTCTCTCTCTTTTACTTTTTTTTGTATAATTTGTGTATATTGAGAGAGGGAGAGGAAATGAGAGAGAAAGAGAGGGAGAGGGAGAGGGAGAGGGAGAGGGAGGGGGAGGAAATGAGAGAGGGAGAGGGAGGGAGAGAGAGAGAAAGAGAGGGAGAGGGAGAGAAAGAGAGAGAGACGGAGAGGGGGAGGAAATGGGAAAGGAAGAGGGAGGGAGAGGGAGAGGGAGGGAGAGAGAAAGAGAGGGGGAGGGAGGGGAGGGAGAGGGAGAGGGAGGGAGAGAGAAAGAGAGGGGGAGGGAGAGGGAGAGGGAGGGAGAGGAAATAAGAGAGGGAGAGGGAGACATTAAACATAATAGGGAAATGAGAGAGGGAGAGGGAGAGAGGGAGAGGGAGAGGGAGAGAGGGAGGGAGGGAGACATTAAACATAATAGGGAAATGAGAGAGGGAGAGGGAGGGAGAAGAAATAAGAGAGGGAGAGGAGAGAGAAAAAAATGAGAGAATGAGACGAGAGAGACAAAGAGAGAAAAGATGTTAAACATAATAGATAAAGAGAGAAAGAGAGGGTGTGGGTGAGGGTGAGGGTGAGGGAGGGAGAGGAAATGAGAGAGGGAGAGGAAGAGAGAAAAGGAAATGAGAGACGGAGAGGAGAGAGAAAAAGAGAAAAAAATCATTAAACCTAATAGGGAAAGAGAGAAAGAGAGGGTCAGGGTAA
This sequence comes from Lygodium microphyllum, assembly GCF_053477565.2. Classification (NCBI taxonomy): domain Eukaryota; kingdom Viridiplantae; phylum Streptophyta; class Polypodiopsida; order Schizaeales; family Lygodiaceae; genus Lygodium; species Lygodium microphyllum. The sequence continues at coordinate 2,990,800 of NC_141154.1, forward strand.
AGGAGGGAGAGGAAATGAGACAGAGAGAGAAAGAGGGAAAAGGAAATGAGAGAGGGAGAGGAGAGAGAAAAAGAGAGAAGAATCATTAAACCTAATAGGAAAAGAGAGAAAGAGAGGGTGAGGGTGAGGGAGGGAGAGGAAATGAGAGAGGGAGAAAAAGAGAGAAAAGTAAATAGGACCTTACAATAAGCTCATCCTAGGCACATAGGGGTTAGGCCGATCCTCAACAAACCTAAGGGATATATCGTTAGAGAGCCCTAGCATAATTGTGCCTCCTAGCATAATGTTCTTCGTGCAAAGAGACCTCTCATACATGGGGCTTGTCCTAGCCTCCACTAGTGGAGCAAAGGATACAAAGTGATTGAGCAAGAAGACGGAACCTTTGTGTGGGAGATCAAAGTCTTCTGCCATCACTGCTTACGAATGTTGACAAGTATCCCTGTTGAGTTCAATGAAGAAGGTGGGATGGAGCCGTCAGTTCATCCTCTAAACATGTTAAATTTTGACTATCATAATTACGAATAGAGGAGTTTGTGATGCAGGCTATGTAAACCCATTGTGAACATACACATTATATTTTGACGGAGCGTCCAGATAATGTGCAAAGAGAAAGTATGAGCATCAATGACTACCACATGAAGGTGAAGAAGATTGCAGATGCACTTGCTTCTATTGGGTCGCCAGTGGAAGATGATGATTTAGTTTCCGTGACCTTGAATGGTCTAGGAAAGGATTATGCATAGTTTCGAACATCCATTTCCGTCCGTGAAAGATTTCCTAATTTGGAGGAGTTGATTGCTCTTCTAATTTCTAAGGAGCAGAGAAATGGTGGTGCATCCTCTTCAGGAGGAACTTCAAAAGAAGCTGTCTTCTACTCAAATGCTGGAAGAGGTAGAGGCAGAGGTAGAGGAGGCCGATTTGGAGGCCGTGGTAGAAATCAGAATATGCAGCAAACTCAAGAAAACCAGTCCTATGGAGGAGGACGTGGTAACTCTAGAGGTAGAGGGAGCCAAAGAGGTCGTGATGGATGGCAAAGAGGCCAAAATGCAAACAGTAATGTTGAATGCTACTACTGTGGTAAAATGGGTCATATGGCTAAAGACTGCTATAAAAAGCAGAATGACATCATGAATGGAAAATTGCAACAAGGGAATTATGCATCTTCTAGTAGACAGGGTGATGATAGAAATGAGCATTTGTTCATGGTGCAGCACATGAACAATTCTGTGACAAGTGCAGAAGAAAGCAACGATGTGTGGTATGTTGACTCAGGTGCATGAAACCACATGACAGGTCATGCAGAATGGATGGAGGATGCAAGGAAAATGGAAAAACCAGGATTTGTGGAGACTGGTGATGATACTGCACATTCTATTGTACAGATTGTAAAAATTCCTTTGTCTATGCAGGATGGGAAAAAGAAATATCTGTCCGATATATTTCATGTCCCGAATATCACCAAGAATCTGGTTTCTGTTGGTCAAATGGTTGAGCAGGGCTTGCAGGTCAGATTTAATCCTCATGAAATACTGATAGACAACCAGTGCATAACTTTCCTGGCTCTCTCATGCCATGCTTTGAATGCCTTCATTTGCTGTTGACTGGGAACATCAGGAAGAACTGGTTCTTCTTCATTTCCTACAACAAATTCCCAATAGCCTTTTCCCATAAGAAAATTCGTCATTCTAAACTTCCATGCTTGGAAGTTGTTCTTGTCAAGCTTTTCAGTTACAATCTGTGAAAGAGAATCAGACGCCATTACAGAATACTGCAAAAAATTATTTCACTGCAGAGAACACAGCTTCAGTCTCACAAGGGCAAATCTGCAAAACTGACGAAAGTGGTATTTAACCACACAGTCACTTCCTAGTGACGATTTTGCATCAACAGGCAACAAGGATGATTTTGTAGCTCCCAATGTCTCTGTGCACAGGCATACGATGCAATTTCTACAGTAACTTTTCACCGACCTGTAGAACACTGGTCGCACAACATAAAACTGGGCCTTTTCCTGAGTGTGTGCAGAAAACTTCCGCCTCCAAAACAGGCCCTGAAATGGCCTCAAATCAAAAAACCAGGGTCGCCCTCTTGCTTCACCGCGAAGGGCTAAAGCATATACTGCCCTCTTGCTTCACCGCGAAGGGTGTCTCAACCTGAGACAATGCACTCTTGCAATTTCCGGCTGTGCTACCTGTAGATATCTGCTCCCAAAACAGAAAATGAAAGCAACACTGTTCCTCTTACCAGAACACAGTGAGCTTGGCTTGCTTTCTTGAGCTCCTTACCACGAACAAGGCTCTGATACCATGTCAAGATTGTGGGAGAGAAGGAAGGAGTCTCACTTGTAGCGTTCTTGCTTGCACAATGGAGGAATACACACAAGGGTGGAGGCTGAAATAGTTTTCCTCTTCTCAGTTGTGTAAGCCAAAAAGAACTCTCATACAAAGAAATAGAAGAACCCTATATATGGGTCTCAAACCAAAGACAACTAACTAAGGTGGCATACTAACTGAGCCACGAACTAGAGTAGATAAGGATAGCTGTCATCTAGATGTTATTCATGGGCGGTGTACCAATCGCATCTACAACTGACAAGTCGGTGACATAAATGCACAACGGTCACCCTGGCATATCACGAGTGAAGCTCAATATCTCAACAAAGCCCCCCTCCTATGGCCTTTAAGACTATCCCCCCTCAAATTTATCAATGGCTTCCTACGTCCCAATGGCTTTAAAGATAGCTCTCTAGAAGTGTGATCATGATTCTCTCTTCACATTACACTTCTGGAGAGCTATCTTTGAAGCCATTGGGACTCAACTCTGCTTTAGCACAGCTTACTGTCCCCAAATGGATGGCCAAACAGAGCGAGTCAATCAAATCATCGAGGATGTGCTTAGGGCATACTGCTATCGTGAGCCAAAAAGGTGGATTTGATACTTGCCTTTCGTTGAATTTGCCTAAAATGTTTCTTACCAACAAAGCATTTAGATGATACCTTTCCAAGCATTGTACGGTCATGACTGTCCAAGCACCCTAAACTTCTGAGATCCAACCTTGAGGGTTGAAGCTTCAAGGCAGATGTTGGAAGAGATGGATGACCAAATAAATTCAATAAGACAGGACATCCAAGCTACCAAGGATAGACAGAAGGCATACCAGGATTTGAAGCATCAAGATAGAGTCTTCAAAGAAGGAGACATGGTCTTCATTCGCGTACGCCCTAAGACGAGTTCCCTATCCTTAGGAGATTGCAAGAAGCTAAGTCCAAGGTATTGTGGACCATACAAGATCATCAAGTGCCTAGGACCTAATGCTTATAGATTGCAACTCCCTGAGAACCTAAAGGTTCACAATGTATTCCATATCAGCCTATTGAAGAAGTATGTACCTAATCCTAAACATGTACTTGATGACCAACAAGTTATAATGTCTAGTCAAGGAGTCCTGGAACTAAGGCCTGACAAGATCTTAGATGTTAGGGAGAGACAACTAAGATCCAAAACCTTGAGAGAATGCCTCGTCCAGTGGAAAGATTATCCCAAAGAGGATGCCCCTTGGATAGATGAAAGCACTCTCAACCACCAATATCCCTAGTTCATCCCGATTGTGGGAGAGAAGGAAGGAATCTCACTTGTAGCGTTCTTGCTTGCACAAAGGGGGAATACACACAAGGGTGGAGGTTGAAAACAGTTTTCCTCTTCTTAGTTGTGTAAGCCAAAAATAACTCTCATACAAAGAAATAGAAGAACCCTATATATGGGTCTCAAACCAAAGACAACTAACCAAGGTGGCATACTAACTGAGCCACGAACTAGAGTAGATAAGGATAGCTGTCATCTAGATGTTATTCATGGGCGGTGTACCAATCGCATCTACAACTGACAAGTCGGTGACATAAATGCACAACGGTCACCCTGGCATATCACGAGTGAAGCTCGATATCTCAACAAAGCCCCCCTCCTATGGCCTTTAAGACTATCCCCCCTCAAATTTATCAATGGCTTCCTAAGTCCCAATGGCTTTAAAGATAGCTCTCTAGAAGTGTGATCATGATTTTCTCTTCACATCACACTTCTGGAGAGCTATCTTTGAAGCCATTGGGACTCAACTCTGCTTTAGCACAGCTTACTGTCCCCAAATGGATGGCCAAATAGAGTGAGTCAATCAAATCATCGAGGATATGCTTAGGGCATACTGCTATCGTGAGCCAAAAAGGTGGATTTGATACTTGCCTTTCGTTGAATTTGCCTAAAATGTTTCTTACCAACAAAGCATTTAGATGACACCTTTCCAAGCATTGTACGGTCATGACTGTCCAAGCACCCTAAACTTCTGAGATCCAACCTTGAGGGTTGAAGCTTCAAGGGAGATGTTGGAAGAGATGGATGACCAAATAAATTCAATAAGACAGGACATCCAAGCTGCCAAGGATAGACAGAAGGCATACCAGGATTTGAAGCATCAAGATAGAGTCTTCAAAGAAGGAGGCATGGTCTTCATTCGCGTACACCCTAAGACGAGTTCCCTATCCTTAGGAGATTGCAAGAAGCTAAGTCCAAGGTATTGTGGACCATACAAGATCATCAAGTGCCTAGGACCTAATGCTTATAGATTGCAACTCCCTGAGAACCTAAAGGTTCACAATGTATTCCATATCAGCCTATTGAAGAAGTATGTACCTAATCCTAAACATGTACTTGATGACCAACAAGTTATAATGCCTAGTCAAGGAGTCCTTGAACTAAGGCCTGACAATATCTTAGATGTTAGGGAGAGACAACTAAGATCCAAAACCTTGAGAGAATGCCTCGTCTAGTGGAAAGATTATCCCGAAGAGGATGCCCCTTGGATAGATGAAAGCACTCTCAACCACCAATATCCCTAGTTCATCCCGATTGTGGGAGAGAAGGAAGGAGTCTCACTTGTAGCATTCTTGCTTGCACAATGGGGGAATACACACAAGGGTGGAGGCTGAAAACAGTTATCCTCTTCTTAGTTGTGTAAGCCAAAAAGAACTCTCATACAAAGAAATAGAAGAACCCTATATATGGGTCTCAAACCAAAGACAACTAACTAAGGTGGCATACTAACTGAGCCATGAACTAGAGTAGATAAGGATAGCTGTCATCTAGATGTTATTCATGGGCGGTGTACCAATCGCATCTACAACTGACAAGTCAGTGACATAAATGCACAACGGTCACCCTGGCATATCATGAGTGGAGCTCGATATCTCAACAAAGCCCCCCTCCTATGGCCTTTAAGACTATCCCCCCTCAAATTTATCAATGGCTTCCTAAGTCCCAATGGCTTTAAAGATAGCTCTCTAGAAGTGTGATCGTGATTCTCTCTTCACATCACACTTCTGGAGAGCTATCTTTGAAGCCATTGGGACTCAACTCTGCTTTAGCATAGCTTACTATCCCCAAACGGATGGCCAAATAGAGCGAGTCAATCAAATCATCGAGGATATGCTTAGGGCATAGTGGTGTCGTGAGCGAAAAAGGTGGATTCAATACTTGCCTTTCGTTGAATTTGCCTAAAATGCTTCTTACCAACAAAGCATTCAGATGACCCCTTTCCAAGCATTGTACGGTCATGATAGTCGAAGCCCCCAAAACTTCTGAGATCCAACCTTGAGGGTTGAAGCTTCAAGGTAGATGTTGAAAGAGATGGATAACCAAATAAAGTCAATAAGACAGGACATCCAAGCTGCCAAGGATAGACTGAAGGCATACGAGGATTTGAAGCGTCAAGATAGAGTCTTCGAAGAAGGAGACATAGTCTTCATTCGGGTATGCCCTAAGACGGGTTCCCTATCCTTAGGAGATTGCAAGAAGCTAAGTCCAAGGTATTGTGGATCATACAAGATCCTCAAGTGCCTAGGACCTAATGCTTATAGATTGCAACTCCCTGACCACCTAAAGGTTATTCCATATCAGCCTATTGAAGAAGTATGTACCTAATCCTAAACATGTACTTGATGACCAACAAGTTGTAATGCCTAGTCAAGGAGTCCTTGAGCTAAGGCCTGACAGGACCTTAGATGTTAGGAAGAGACAACTGAGATCCAGAACCTTGAGAGAATGCCTCGTCTAGTGGAAAGATTATCCCGAAGAGGATGCCACTTGTATAGATGAAAGCACTCTCAACCACCAATATCCCTAGTTCATCCCGAGATGAGGACAGCTCAATTCCTCCAAGGAGAAGAAAATATCACATTTCAAACTTCACGCATGAACCACCTCTATAAAGGTTAATTGAATTAGATAATGACTTTTTTTTTTCCCCTTACCCCCCCCCAGCCGACTATCATGCTGGAGGGGAAGGGGAATAGAAGGTATGTGCAAGCTCCTTGCTGGAGCTTATAGAGGGAAGGAGGCCATGCCGCTGCCGTGTAGGGGAGGGAGAAACCTGTCCCTCTCCTTAAAAAACTCGTGCTATGGGGAGCCTTGAGAAGGAAAGGAAGAGTGGAGACACTGTGGAAGGGTGATGAGGAGGAGGCGATGATCAATTGCGTTGCCAGCCGAGAGAGGAGAGAAGGGGCTGAGACGGATTGCTGCAAGCCTCAAAGGAGCTTTGTCGTCGAATGCTACCGCCAACATCATCTTCGGTCGCAACTGTCATCGCCATCAATCCCACACTAATTCGCTATCCCTCTCCACGCCGCGTTATGAGCACAGAAGGTTCCAAGAAGCTTCTTGGAAGCTTCCAAGGGTGGGCTTCCGAAGCCCCCTTCCCGTGGCCTTTAAGACTACCCCCCCTCAAATTTCTCAATGGCTTCCTAATTCCCAATGGCTTCAAAGATAGCTCTCCAGAAGTGTGATCGTGATTCTCTCTTGACATCACACTTCTGGAGAGCTATCTTTGAAGCCATTGAGACTCAACTCTGCTTTATCACGGCTTACTATCCCCAAACGGATGGCCAAACAGAGCGAGTCAATCAAATCATCGAGGATATGCTTAGGGCATACTATTGTCATGAGCCAAAAAGGTGGATTCAATACTTGCCTTAGGTTGAATTCGCCTAAAATGCTTCTTACCAACAAAGCATTCAGATGACCCCTTTCCAAGCATTGTACGGTCATGACTGTCGAAGCCCACTAAACTTCTCAGATCCAACCTTGAGGGTTGAAGCTTCAAGGCAGATGTTGGAAGAGATGGATGACCAAATAAAGTCAATAAGACAGGGCATCCAAGCTGCCAAGGATAGACAGAAGGCATACGTGGATTTGAAGCGTCAAGATAGAGTCTTCGAAGGAGACATGGTCTTCATTCGCGTACACCCTAAGAAGAGTTCCCTATCCTTAGGAGATTGCAAGAAGCTTAGTCCAAGGTATTGTGGACCATACAAGATCCTCAAGTGCCTAGGACCTAATGCTTATAGATTGCAACTCTGTGAGAACCTAAAGGTTCACAATGTATTCCATATCAGCCTATTGGAGACGTATGTACCTAATCCTAAACATATACTTGATGACCAACAAGTTGTAATGACTAGTCAAGGAGTCCTTGAACTAAGGCTTGACAGGATCTTAGATGTTAGGTGGAGACAACTGAGATCCAGAACCTTGAGAAAATGCCTCGTCTAGTGGAAAGATTATCTCAAAGAGGATGCCACTTGGATAGATGAAAGCACTCTCAACCACCAATATCCCTAGTTCATCCTGAGATGAGGACATCTCGATTCCTCCAAGGGGGAGAGAATGTAACATTCCAAACTTCACGCGTGAACCGCCTCTATAAAGATTAATTGAATTAGATAATGTATTTTTTTTAAAAAATTCCCTTATCCCCCCCAGCCGACTGTCGTGCTAGAGGGGGAGGGGAATAGAAGGTATGTGCAAGCTCCTTGCTGGAGCTTGTAGAGGAAAGGAGGCCATGCTGTTGCCACGTAGGGGAGGGAGGAACCTCTCTCTCTCCTTGTAAAACTCATGCTATGGGGAGCCTTGAGAAGTAAAGAAATAGTGGAGATGCTGTGGAAGGGTGATGAGGAGGAGGTTGTGATAAATTGCGGTGCAGGCCCAGAGACGAGAGAAGGAGCTGAGCCGGAGTGCTGCAAGCCTGAGAGGAGCTTTGTCGTCGAATGCTGCGGCCTACTCTGTCTCAGGTCACGGTTGTCATCGCCATCAGTTCGACACTAATGCGGTGTCCCTCTCCATGCCATGTTACAAGCATAGAAGCTTCCAAGAAGCTTCTTGGAAGCTTCCAAGGGTGGGCTTCCTAAGCCCCCCCTCCTCTGGCCTTTAAGACTACCCCCCCTCAAATTTCTCAATGGCTTCCTAAGTCCCAATGGCTTCAAAGATAGCTCTCCAGAAGTGTAATTGTGAATCTCTCTTCACATCACACTTCTAGAGAGCTTTCTTTGAAGCCATTCGGACTCAACTCTGCTTTAGCACAGCTTACGATCCCCAAACGAATGGCCAAACAGAGCGAGTCAATCAAATCATTGAGGATATACTTAGTGCATACTGCTATCGTGAGCGAAAAAGGTGGATTCAATACTTGCCTTTGGTTGAACTTGCCTAAAATGCTTCTTACCAACAAAGCATTCAGATGACCCCATTCCAAGCATTGTATGGTCATGATTGTCGAAGCCCCGTAAACTTCTCAGATACAACCTTGAGGGTTGAAGCTTCAAGGCAGATGTTGGAAGAGATGGATGACCAAATAAAGTCAATAAGACAGGACATCCAAGTTGCCAAGGATAGATAGAAGGCATACGAGGATTTGAAGCGTCAAGATAGAGTCTTCAAAGAAGGAGACATGGTCTTCATTCTCGTACGCCCTAAGACGAGTTCCCTATCCTTAGGAGATTGCAAGAAGCTAAGTCCAATGTATTGTGGATCATACAAGATCCTCAAGTGCCTAGGACCTAATGCTTATAGATTGCGACTCCCTAAGAACCTAAAGGTCCACAATGTATTCCATATCAGCCTATTGAAGAAGATGTAACTAATCCTAAACATGTACTTGATGACCAATAAGTTGTAATGCCTAGTCAAGGAGTCCTTGAACTCAGGCATGACAGGATCTTAGATGTTAGAAAGAGACAAATGAGATCCAGAACCTTGAGAGAATGCCTCGTCTAGTGGAAAGATTATCTCGAAGGGGATGCCACTTGGATAGATGAAAGCACTCTCAACCACCAATATCCCCAGTTCATCCCGAGATGAGGACATCTCGATTCCTCCAAGGAGGAGAGAATGTCACATTCTGAACTTCACGCATGAACCGCCTCTATAAAGTTTCATTGAAATAGATAATGGCTTCTTTTTTTTTCCCTTATCCCCCCCCAGCCGACTGTTGTGCTGGAGGGGGAGGGGAATAGAAGATATGCGCAAGCTCCTTGCTAGAGCTTGTACAGGGAAGGAGGCCATGCCGCTGCCGTGTAGGGGAGGGAGAAACCTATCCCTCTCCTTATAAAACTCATGCTATGGGGAGCCTTGAGAAGGAAAGGAATAGTGAAGACGCTGTGGAAGGGTGATGAGGAGGAGGCAGTGATAAATTGCGCTGCCAGCCGAGAGAGGAGAGAAGGGGCTGAGCCAGATTGCTGCAAGCCTCAGAGGAGCTTTGTCGTTGAATGTTGCCGCCAACTTCGTCTCAGGTCGCAGCTGTCATCGCCATCAGTCCGACACTAATTCTCTATCCCTCTCCACGCCACGTTATAAGCATAGAAGCTTCGAAGAAGCTTCTTGGAAGCTTCCAAGGGTGGGTTTCGGAAGCCCCCCTCCCGTGGCCTTTAAGACTACCCCCCCTCAAATTTCTCAATGGCTTCCTAAGTCCCAATGGCTTCAAAGATAACTCTCCAGAAGTGTGATCGTGATTCTCTCTTGACATCACACTTCTGGAGAGCTATCTTTGAATCCATTGGGACTCAACTCTGCTTTAGCACAGCTTATTATCCCCAAATGGATGGCCAAATAGAGCGAGTCAATAAAATCATCGAGGATATGCTTAGGGCGTACTACTGTCATGAGCCAAAAAGGTGGATTCAATACTTGCCTTTGGTTGAATTTGCCTAAAATGCTTCTTACCAACAAAGCATTCAGATGACCCCTTTCCAAGCATTGTACGGTCATGACTGTCGAAGCCCCCTAAACTTCTCAGATCCAACCTTGAGGGTTGAAGCTTCAAGGCAGATGTTGGAAGAGATGGATGACCAAATAAAGTCAATAAGACAGGACATCCAACCTGCCAAGGATAGATAGAAGGCATACGAGGATTTGAAGCATCAAGATAGAATCTTCAAAGGAGACATGGTCTTCATTCGCGTACACCCTAAGAAGAGTTCCCTATCCTTAGGAGATTGCAAGAAGCTTAGTCCAAGGTATTGTGGACCATACAAGATCCTCAAGTGCCTAGGACCTAATGCTTATAGATTGCAACTCCCTGAGAACCTAAAGGTTCACAATGTATTCCATATCAACCTATTGAAGAAGTATATACCTAATCCTAAACATGTACTTGATGACCAACAAGTTGTAATGACTAGTCAAGGAGTCCTTGAACTAAAGCCTGACAGGATCTTAGATGTTAGGGAGAGACAACTGAGATCCAGAACCTTGAGAGAATGCCTCGTCTAGTGGAAAGATTATCTCAAAGAGGATACCACTTGGATAGACGAAAGCACTCTCAACCACCAATATCCCTAGTTCATCCCGAGATGAGGACATCTCGATTCCTCCAAGGGGGAGAGAATGTAACATTTCGAACTTTAGGCATGAACCGCCTCTATAAAGGTTAATTGAATTAGATGATGGCTTTTATAAAAAAAATTCCCTTATCCCCCCCCAGCCGACTATCGTGCTGGAGGGGGAGGGGAATATAAGGTATGTGCAAGCTCCTTGCTGGAGCTTGCAGAGGGAAGGAGGCCATGCCGGTGCCGCGTAGGGGAGGGAGGAACCTTTCCCTCTCCTTATAAAACTCGTGCTATGGGGAGCCTTGAGAAGGAAAGGAATAGTGGAGACACTGTGGAAGGGTGATGAGGAGGAGGTGGTGATAAATTGCGCAGCCAGCCGAGAGAGGAGAGAAGGAGCTGAGCCACATTGCCGCATGCCTGAGAGAAGCTTTGTCGTTGAATGCTGCCGCCAACTCCTTCTCAAGTCGTAGCTGTCATCGCCATCAGTCCGACACTAATTCGCTGTCCCTCTCCATGCCATGTTATAAGCACAGAAGCTTCTTGGAAGCTTCCAAGGGTCGGCTTCCTAAGCCCCCCTCCTATGGCCTTTAAGACTACCCCCCCTCAAAATTTTCAGTGGCTTCCTAAGTCCCAATGGCTTCAAAGATAGCTCTCCAGAAGTGTGATCGTGATTCTCTCTTCACATCACACTTCTCGAGAGCTATCTTTGAAGCCATTGGGACTCAACTTTGCTTTAGCACAACTTACTATCCCCAAACGGATGACCAAACAGAGCGAGTCAATCAAATCATCGAGGATATGCTAATGGAATATTGTTGTCGTGAGCCAAAAAGGTGGATTCAATACTTTCCTTTGGTTGAGTTTGCATAAAATGCTTCTTACCAACAAAGCATTCAGATGACCCCTTTCCAAGCATTGTACGGTCATGACAGTCGAAGCCCCCTAAACTTCTCAGATCCAACCTTGAGGGTTGAAGCTTCAAGGCAGATGTTGGAAGAGATGGATGACCAAATAAAGTCAATAAGATAGGACATCCAAGCTGCCAAGGATAGACAAAAGGCATATGAGGATTTGAAGCAGCAAGATAGAGTCTTTGAAGAAGGAGACATGGTCTTCATTGGCGTACTCCCTAAGACGAGTTCCCTATCCTTAGGAGATTGCAAGAAGCTAAGTCCAAGGTATTGTGGACCATACAAGATCCTCAAGTGCCTAGGACCTAATGCTTATAGATTGCGACTCCCTGAGAACCTAAAGGTTCACAATGTATTCCATATCAGCCTATTGAAGAAGTATGTACCTAATCCTAAACATGTACTTGATGACCAACAAGTTGTAATGCCTAGTCAAGGAGTCCTTGAACTAAGGCCTGACAGGATCTTAGATGTTAGGGAGAGACAACTGAGATCCAGAACCTTGAGAGAATGCCTTGTCTAGTGGAAATATTATCTCAAAGAGGATGCCACTTGGATAGATGAAAGCACTCTCAACTACCAATATCCCCAGCTCATCTCGAGATGAGGACATGTCGATTCCTCCAAGGGGGAGAGAATGTAACATTCCAAACTTCAGGCAATATTTATTATGGATGCTTTAAGTCACCACATAGATGATGTTAATGCAGATACTTTTGATACTGAGAGTACTTATGCAAATGATGTCTTGAATGAGCCTGATATGGATGACAAGGGTAGTACATATGTAGATTGTCTAAGTGCTTATGAAGAAGCCTATGAGTCTCATGTATTACTAGATGCAAAAAAGCAAAAAAGCAAAAAACATTTTCAAAGACTAGTAATATGTTGACTAGCCATACCATGGATACCTTGGAAGAACCTCTATTGAAAGGACCCCAAGCCCAGGTTTTCCTTCCTAATTTTTATTTGGTATTTTTGTAATTCAATCATGCAAGGTTAATTGTTGGAAATAGGATATATATTTGTCCTAAATGCTCACAACAGAGGAACTTAGTCATGAATACTTTCAATGAAACATGCAAAATAAAGAAAGCATAAATGCATTTCTAGCAAATAGCTTTATGCATTGAAATGAATTAAAAATTAGATTATTGTCCATTAAAATAGTATACTTCGTTTAAGGCTAGGAGTATAAAGTGTGTGTCGCACTATTAACCCATATCCTCTTTGCAATGAATCGTCATGGAAAGTGCAAGGCATGAAATGATTCTTACGATGCATAACTCTAGGAAATTATCGTTTATCAATTGCATAAATTATCAAGTAAAAGGTTGCTTGTCTAGCATGAATTTTTGTTAACAAAGTTAGAGGAAGATTAGTTGGAATTTAACCTAACCTATGCCTGACCACAAATTGATAAATTAGGGTTGAAAAATCAATTTACACATAGACAACGAGTCATGTGAAAATAATCACGTAATTATCTTCTAGAGTTAAACAAGTTGGCATAAACCTAAAACACCTAAACCACGGAGTACTCGTTTAGAATGAGTTAAGTTCCAAGAAATTCACTAGGAATTAATACGTAACCTAATCGCTACGTATTGCTAAACTTGAAACTCCTATACCCTAAATACTTGCCCACTTTCACCGAAATATATGGACAGTGAAACATATTTGGAAAGTGAGCTAGGGTTTGTCTCTAAGAATCTTTCAAGATGGAACTTGGAACTCTAGGAATGACGACGTCAACCTAATGTAATCAGGAACAGATTGTTTCATGACTTCGTTCAATGAGTAGAATAAGTCTCATAGTTCGATGCGACACTTGCGTAGCAAGTGCGGAATCGTAGAATCTTGTGATTGGATCACAAGGAAATGGCCGAATTCTCGCAATGAGGTTGGCAAGTCCTTACGCAAGTTATCTTGTAAGAGGATGAATAACCATCCTAATTTAGTATCTTTCTTGAGTAAAGAAGATTGAATGGAAACTAAAGACGAGCTGATAAACGGAAATAACTAATGAACTTAAGGTTTGACCAAGTCAAGTTAATAGGGTACGCCCTAACCCAGGATATAGGGGATCTTGCCAAATTGCAAGTCATCTCGGATCAAGTGTTGGACGCATTCGAAAGGAAGGATTCATTCCTCAGCAGTTTGCCAACAAAAATGATCAATGGAAATGTTTGTGCTTGCTACAGATTTCAGAGCACTATTTGGCTTTGTTTGATCAATAAATTAAAATATAAATGGATATCTATACTTCAGGTTGAAGGCCTGAAGGGAGAGGCAACTTCAGTTACCCTCGACTGCCTGCCTGACCCTAACCAAGGGTGTTTTTAACCGCGCCGAGCATGTGGACCGAACCCGCCACGAGAGGTCTCTCCTTTGAGCACTACTTGGAGCAAGAGGACGCTTGGGTGCCAAAGGGGGCTCTGGCCGTAAATCCCTTACCTTCCGCGCCCTGCACAAGAGACTAACATGACTCGGGATTGGATCTCGAGGCCCGCATACTAGTCTACGGGCGAAAACTTGGATTAGTGATCCCTGTGGATTGCTGAATAGCCCTCGGTGGATTTGTGAATAAGCCTATGGGTTGGAACATTTTGTATTTCAAAGATAAATATGATAACCTGTTAATAAGGAATTTGTCTGATATTGTTTTTCTATGTCAAGTGAGAAGATTACGTGAAAGAACGAGTGCCTAACGGGTTAATTAAAGAAGCTGTTTGTTACATGTCCAACTAATGTGTTAGGTAATTAAATAACTAAAACAACCCGAGGAAAGTGTGAAGGATGGGCCATAGGTCCCGTCCTACGGATGGGTGGTCCCGGTTGGCCGGGAACTTTTCTCAAATCATGATGAATAGCAGAAAGATCGTCAAAGAACATGAACAACAAAAGCATTGACCTAGAGTTATGATTGGTCTCGATTTACGTTGTTTTAGGGGAACGGAATGGGACTATGCCTTATGGCAGAGAGGTTGAACTTTGCCTCCCTCTTGTTTCCCATTCTCCTTGAACCAAGTTCACCGTGAATCCACTTCGGACTTGGCATTTCTGTGTAAAGTGGTTGGCTTGGGTCTAACGCTAGTTGCCATTAGGAAATGACCAATAAGGAAAACCCAAATTCAGGTCAATCCCAAGTGGGAATGGCCGAAGTACTTCTGCTACGTGGCAGACGCGGAAAGCGCTAGACCGCAAACCCCGTAACATTCCATGGGAGTGCCGGGCGGAGCTTTCTAGACATCCTTTCCAATGGACTGCTAAGACATGCCCTAAAGATACAAGTGGACATGTTACAGTTGGTATCAGAGCCGACCAACAATGGAATTGGTTTTATGAAATCTTAATAAGAAGAAGTAAAGTAAATGTTGATGTTCCAAACATTTCCTTACCTTCAATGCTGTCTTGCAGAATTACGAAGCGTGGAACAAGTTCTTAGTATTTCGAATCATGTTTATGACTGCAATGCATTCTCTGCATTTTCGACAAAGGGTTGAGATGATGAACATCCTAGAGAAAATCTATAATCCATCACTATTGTACATGGAACAAAGATGGACGAGTGCCTCAGGAATCTACTATATAGCCGCCCACCGATTTGCTTACCTATAAACCAATCTAAAAAGGATCAAGTGGTTGGAAGACTTGAAAGTTGTGAAGCTGTTCATTTTTGTGGAAGCTCACGTAAACTCAACTTTACATATTCGAGGTCAGAGGGTTGAGATGAACTCATATGTATATGAGGAAGTAACCCGTGTAATCCTCGCCGACAGGATTAAAGTGTTAGAGCTCCATGAAAAGAATGGGTTCCAAAGGAAAGGATACCCTGAACTTCCAATGATTTATTGATTCCTGAAGATCCATGACCCGAAACCATACTATTGTACAGTTCCTGTAGATAAATGTAATACAACGTTGTTCTCCCCAAACTAAATGTAACAATTGGCTTATCATTGCAAGAAATGTTGTATTCGGAAAGGGCTATGCCCATATAAATACAAATAAGACTTCTTTTTATCAATGTCTGATTGTGCATTAGAATTGATAAAAGTGTTAGAAATCAAGCTCACCGTCAGTGTGTCTTCATCTATGACTGACATCTATGACAACTAGTGTGTACAGCTGTCTACATGTGACTACATTAAATAAGTCGGGTTAGTAGTTAGTTAGTGACCTGACTAGAGTTAGTCCATCTAGTCTACATTTACACTAGGTCACATTATCTTGTAGAGTGTGTGCTTTTCAGTTTAGTGTGTGGAACATGAATAAATGAGTTTGAGAGCCTGAAGGCTCATGGATATGGTGTTTTCCCTGTCTCTCTCTCCTCTTTGAACATGGTATCAGAGCCTTACTTGGTGGACCTCCTGGAGCAAGAGGGAGTGAAGATAATCTACAGTTGAAGACGTGTCATTTTCTCAAACAGGCTGAATGCCATTGTAAGCTGAAGGTATGCAATGAGTGATTACCTACTCTATGGGTCAAGCTACAGGTTGTGGCTTGTTCAGAGCCTTGTGAAGGGTGTATTGAGCACTAGTGTCTACTCCATCAGCATCAAACTTAGCAAACAGAGCTGCTGGAGTAGAGGACAAATCTGTGTGAAATGCGCCTATTTCCTGCTCTCAGTTGTTGGGCTGCATCTCATCAAATGCTGGTGCATTTGGTCATCAAATGCTTGATTGTGACAGGTATGAAGCGTTTTAAGATGGCAAGAGGCAAATGCTTGACCTTAAGCTCTGACATTAGTTGAGATTAGAGTAGGAAGATCTAGAAAAAAGGGCAACACTACTGTATACACAGTATACATGGTATATACAACACATTGAAGAGCTTTGGAAGCTCTCTGACAAGCCCAGAAGCACTCTTGGAGCATAAATATATGCTGGAGATCATATGTACTTGTTGTGATCCATTGCAAGCTGATTTTTGTAATTGAAATACTCAAATCTGGAGCATTTTAGACAGGCTAAAAACTGTTATTTAATATGGACACCAAGCATTTGTTCCTTACTGAAGCATAGTGTGATATTTGGTGACATCTATGAGATGTATGTATTGACATGTGTATGTCAGAATGTTTATGGGTTGAGAAAAGCATTAAGTGCTACTGAATGCTGAAATTTTTGGAGCTGAAGCAAATGCAACCTTGTCTTGTTGGCTAAGTACAAATTGCAGAAGTAATGTATGACTTTGCTCATTAGAGATAGACAGTCTATGGTCACTACATAGTCATGCATTGACCTTGTCATAATGGAGCAAATGTATGATTTGGATTAAAGACACTTTGAAGTGGTTTGGAGCTTGTTATGCTGAATTTTGGTTGACTGCAACCTGCAACTGAATTTGTTGACACTTGTATGTGCTTGTTATGCACTATTCTGTGCCTCTATGCTCATGCCGTGACTATCAAATGTACTAGCAGCTACATGGGATATTTTGGAACATGTATGACATGATTACCACTCAGTTTTGAATTTGAAATTGCTGCTGGTTACTCACAGTTTACAGTTTTCAAACTGCATGTATGTACCCTGGCAGTGAGGTTACAGAAGCTTAAGCTGAAGCAAACACATAGCTTATGTATTGATAGTTATATCTACAGTTGAGACCACTTGTTTGTGGGTTGTTTTGGGGTGTCAGTGGGCTGAAATACCCTGTTTTTTTTTGCAATTTAGTGCAGAAAACTGTCATAAATTGTTACAGATTGAACTTGGTCAATCATACTTATTGGACTGCAGGGAGTCAGGCACTTGATAAACAGTCTATTGTATCATGGCTAATGCACATGGGACTGACAATATCACTTAGATAGTTGGAGAAAAGTTGGATAATAAGAACTTTGCATTATGGAAATTCAAAATGAAAAACTTTCTGGTTGGCAAAGGTTATTGGGATCTATGTATAGGAGATGAAGTTGCTCCTGAGTTGCCTGCACACAATCCAACAAATGAACAGAAAAGAGCCTACAGGCTATGGAATGAAAGAGCATGCAAGGTGCTGCATTGGTTTTCTTTATGTATATCTGATGCTATGGTAATTCAAATCACTGGATGTGAGACTCCGAAGGATGCTTGGGACATACTAATGAAAAATTATGAAACCATGACACATGCAAGGAAGATCCAGTTGAAACAACAGTTCAACAACATGTCTAGGAATGGCAAAAGCATCCAGGCATATACCAAGGAGATTAAGACCATAGCTGATCAACTTGCTACTATTGTCTCAAGTGTATCAGAAGATGATATGATTGCTATTGCTTTGAATGGCTTAGGCAAAGAGTACAAAGCTTTTGACACTTCCATTTCTGTCAGAGAAGAGCCCCCTAGCTGGGAAGAGCTAGTTGCTTTGTTGCTGCACGAGGAAGTCAAACTTGGTTTGAATACAGGTTCTAGTGCATCTCAGAGTAGAGACACTGTGTTATACTCTAGCCAGCGTGGCAGAGGATCTAGAGGTCTGGTTCATTTCGAGGTCGTGGTGACACTCGTAATACTTATGGATAGCAGTAGCAACAGAGTAACTGGCATGGTGCAAATACACAAGGCTAGCGTGGATCTGGTGGGTTTAGAGGTAGGGGGAGATCACCCCAAGGTAGAGGTGGTGGATCTGGTTCATGGCAGTCGTCTGATCAGTCCAACAGGGACAAGGACTACCATTATTGTGACCGGTATGGGCATATTGCAAAGGATTGTTACAAGAAGCAGGGAGATATGAAGGCAAAGGGCAAACAACATGGGCACTATGCATCTTCCAGTGGTACTCATGATGAGCCAGTTGATAGACTCTTTGCCATGCAGCATGTATCTAAAAATGCATCGAGACATGATAGAGATGACTAATGGTACATTGACTCTGGAGCATCAAACCACATGACCCCGCATGGAGAGTGGTTTGATGAGATGGTTGTAGGTACACATGGTCATGTATGTACTGGGGATGACACCCAACATGACATAAAGCATAAAGGGATTTTTCCTCTTATGATGCTTGATGGCAAGAAGAAAGGCCTGCATGATGTATTACATGTACCAACCATAACAAAGAATCTGTTGTCTGTCGGTCAAATGGCAGAACAGAATTTGCAAGTGAGGTTCAACAAAGATGGGTGTTTCATTGAGGAGTGTGGAAATGGCTGCAAGTTAATTGCCAAGGGCAGACGGGATGGCATGATGTTTACATTGGATGCGACCATTTCGGGACTCAAGACAGCCATGTTTGCTCATGATGAGAGTGCCATTCGGGATGTAGAGATTCGGCACAAGTGGATTGGACATGCCAATGTACAAAAGCTGAAATCTATGCAGCAGAAAGAAGAAGTACTTGGATTACCTAAATTCAAGGATAATGATTTTGGTCATGTATGCCCTGCATGTCAGTTTGGGAAGCACGCATGGTTTTCTTTCATGAGACATGTAAAAAACAGCACTATGCCTTTACAGTTGGTGCACTCTGATGTCTGGGGTCCTTCACATAATGCTTCTTTTGGCGGTGCACGATATTATGTCTCATTTATTGATGATTTCAATAGGTACACTTGGCTTTATATCTTGAAACATAAGGATGATGTGTTTGATGCATTCAAAGACTTCAAGAAACATGCTGAAAATGAATTGGGCTGTTACATATCATATTTGAGATCAGATGGAGGAGGTGAATATGTCTCAAACTACTTTGACAGGTATCTTGCTAAACATGGAATCAAAAGACAACACACATGCAGTTATACACCGCAGCAAAACGGTGTTGCAGAGAGGAAAAACAGGGTTTTGATGGAGTCAGGTAGAGCTATGCTGAATGAGAAATGTCTGCCAAATGGTTATTGGGCTAAAGTAGTGGTGAATGCTGTATATGTGCTGAATCAAATCCCTACAGCAGGGATTCATGATGTCACTCCGTATGAACGACTGTATAGTCATAAACCTGATATTTCACACTTGAAGGTATTTGGCAGCATTGCATATGTGCATATACCGGATGAGAAGAGGAAGAAATTGGATCCTAAGGCAGTGAAAAGTGTGCTTATAGGATATGCATAGGAACAGAAAGCTTATAAGTGTTATGTACCTTCTACGCATGAGACACTCATAAGCAGAGATGTGGTATTTGATGAGTTAGCATCCTGGTATGGGACTCCTATTGCAATGCCTACTGATGGCTCACCCAGTATGAGTCATGCTGAAAATACTCTTACAGAGAGTACTTCCATGATTGCTCAGACAGGTGATGTATCATCTACAGTGAGTCCTTGGACAGGATGATTATGGAGTCGCACTACTGCATCCACTGACACGGATATGTCAGTGAGGGGGAGAACATATAAGGGAAAAGAAAAGGTTTTTGAAGATGTAACAGGTCCACTCACTACATGTTATGATTCATCTAGCAGTGACAGCTTAGAGAGTGAATTGGGGATTCCGTTTGTTATGACGCCATGCGTTAGGTAGAGTCGTTATATGCCGCCTCATGAGAGGCAAGCTCACAATGAGCCACAGCTCAGGAGATCAGAGAGGGTCAGACAACCTATTGACATGTATACTTACACTGGATATTCAGCCCGTCATTATGCTTATATAACGAAAGTAACAGGTTTTAAAGAGCCAAGTAAGTTTGATGAGGCAGTTGTTGCAGATGAGAATTGGCATGCTGCTATGGATGAGGAATATTCAGCTTTGGCTGAAAATTGTACATGGGATTTGGTACAGTTGCCTGAGGGCAAAACACCTATTGGATGCAAGTGGGTGTATAAGGTAAAATGTAAATCAGATGGATCATTGGAAAGATATAAGGCCAGGCTGGTTGCAAAAGGGTATGCGCAGCAGTATGGTCTTGATTATGAGGAGACTTTCAGCTCTGTAGCAAAGATGGCTATAGTTAGAACTATGATTGCTTTGGCAGCAGCTAGAGGCTGAAAACTATGGCAGATGGATGTAAAGAATGCATTTCTCAATGGAGAATTACAAGAAGAGGTTTACATGGAACAGCCTAAAGGCTATGTACATCCAGAATTTCCAGCACATGTATGTAGTTATTTACAGCAACATGGTTTCCAATTGGGAGATACTGATCATAGTCTGTTTGTGGAGAAAATAGATAGTGGCTATGTTTTCCTAGTTGTCTATGTTGATGACTTAATCATTACAGGAGATGATGAAAATGGGATTGCAGAAATAAAGACATGTTTACAGGCTAAGTTTAAGGTCAAGGACCTTGGAGAGCTGAAATACTTTTTGGGGATTGAGGTTGTCTCTACACCTCAAGGCATATGGCTGCTACAGAAGCAGTATGCTCATGACATGTTACAGAAATATGGTATGGCTGATTGCAAGCCTATAGATACGCCTTTGGAGCAGAATGTCAAGCTGCAGATTGATGTTGGGACAGAGATTGAGAATGTTACTATGTACAGACAGATGGTAGGCAGCTTGATCTATCTCACGATCACTAGACCTGACTTGAGTTATGCTGTGGGGCTGATCAGTCAGTTCATGCAAAAGCCTCGCAAACCACACTTAGATGCAGTCAGAAGAATTCTGAGATATGTAAAGAGTACCACAGATCATGGGCTGTTTTATGCATATGGGAAACCCCTTCACTTGATGGGGTACACTGATGCTGACTGGGCTGGTTGCACATATGACAGGAGGTCAACCAGTGGCTATGCATTTGGATTGGGTAGTAGCATGATCAGTTGGCAGAGTAAGAAACAGCCTACAGTTGCATTGTCTATACAGAAGTAGAGTATCGTGGTGCGACCTTAGCGGCCTGTGAAGCTAAGTGGTTACAGAAGTTGCTGAATGGCTTGGGAGTACACTTGGACAACAAAGTCAAGCTGTACTGTGACAATTTGAGTAGTGTTATGTTAGCAAGAAATCTTGTTTATCATGCAAGATTAAAACACATTGAGGTTCACTACCATTTCATCAGGGAAATGGTTTTAGTAGATCGGATTGACTTGGAGCATGTGAAGACTGAAGACCAGGTAGCAGATATCTTTACCAAATCACTTGGTAAAGATAAGTTCATTCACTTTAGACAGCTACTTGGAGTGATGCAGATGATTTGAGTTTTGTTTTTGAGCTTGAGGGGGAGTGTTAGAAATCAAGCTCATCGTCAGTGTGTCTTCATCTATGATCGACATCTATGACAACTAGTGTGTACAGCTGTCTACATGTGACTACATTAAATAAGTTGGGTTAGTAGTCAGTTAGTGACCTGACTAGAGTTAGTCCATCTAGTCTACATTTACACTAGGTCACTTTATCTTGTAGAGTGTGTGCTTTTCAGTTTAGTGTGTGGAACATGAAGAAATGAGTTTGAGAGCCTGAAGGCTCATGGATATGGTTTTTTTCCTGTCTGTCTCTCCTCTTTGAACAAAAAGGTTAAGTGGTTAGATTGCCTAGGTGATAGCGGAATTGAAGATGTAAAATAAATCAATAATGTTTATCGTATAATGACGTTAAGAAACCTTTATCCAGGCACAACCCCAGGTACAGGTTTCCAATTCGCCTTCTACATAAAAAACTACTGTAATCTAGGAGAAGAAGTTTCTTCTCAAGCAGATTAATCCGCCCGAGTTTGATGGGAGAGGCAGGTCCGTTCAAGCTGATGCTGAAATTTGGATTGAATCCATGGAGGATTACTTCAAAGCAGCCGGTATTGCACGTGCCGATCAGGCTATGCTCGCTAAGAGAAAGCTCACCGGTGAAGCTAGGCTTTGGTGGAAGCAATGGTGTAGGGATCAAGGGATGGCAAAGGGATCTGTTACCTGGGAGAAGCTGAAGAAAGCCGTGCAAGGAAGATACTTACCACCTGCATACCGCACACAGAAAATGAATGAGTTCTACGAGCTAAAACAGCTGGGGCTCACTCTTGACGCATACTACTCTAAATTCGTCTCACTTTTAAAGTATGCGCCACAGATGGACATGACACAGTAGGTGTCCAAATTTTTTGCTAGTTTAAATCCACCAATAAATACCCGTCTCGAATCTATGCGTCCATCAGTTTTTTAGGACGCACTCATTCGAGTTGCGCCTATAATTCAAGAGGTGCATGTTAGACTAAGGGGTAAAAAAAACTTGGTCTTATAATGACCCAAACAGAGGAGCATTCAGACCTTAGATGAAGAGAGTTCAAGTTCATAATCAGGGACAAAGAAAGAAAACAAGGACTAACAATGTCAGCAACTCTGTTCCTACTCAAAGCAATGGCTGAAACCTCCGTTTTTTCCACTACAACGAACCCGGTTACTTCAAGAGGCAATGTCCCAAGCTTGGTAGAGGACATCGCCAAGCACATTTCCAAGGAACGGCCGTGGTCAAGGAGCCACTACTTGAGGTAGAGGAAGAACTGCCTGGGTTGCCAATAGGCAAATGTGTGAAGAAGAAGAAGAAGAAGATCCCACCATGGAAGCATAATTTGAAAGGGCAACAATCCATGTCGCTCTATACAAGAAAGTGCCAAATCGCCAATTCTTGGTGATTTAGACACCATCAGACTATCACGTGAAGGTCAATGCAAGAGAGCTCCAAGATGGGGGATTCTTGAGGAGATACTCTACAACAGTTGGTGCGCGTACTACAATAAACTCAGCAATAAAAAATCCAAATGTTACAACAACAAAAACAAAGGCAAGATGAAGAGAATATTGATTTCAAAACTTTCAAGGCCCTAGAGGAAGTTGGGCGAAATTTTAAAAAATTTAATAGTCAAAATGTCTTTGTTTTCATTCACTTGTATGTTGAGAAAATGCTCTTCTTTGGTGTAATGCAACACGCATGGAGTCACTATTTTGGCAGACTAGCCAAGCATGGTCTTCAAGAAAGAATCCATGGTATTTTTCAACGAGATGCGGATTGGGATGCATTCAAAAAATTCGTATGCAGAGAATTCTTCTTAGAAGACTTTGGCCTAATGACGAAGAAAAGTTTCACTGAATGGGTTGAAAAACCCAACAAAGGTTTAGCTACAATAGCTCTATACGATGAGTTTAAAAGTAAATTTGGACAACTTGATACTGAAGATTAACAAAGTATGGAAGGTCAGACAATTGAATTTTTCCTTAAGGCTACAGATCTCATTCTGCAAGACAAACTTTCTGATTGCCTAGAAGATGCTACCTCCGAATCAAGAGTCAAGACTACATGGACAGATGTTACTAATGCAGTTAAGATGATTGCTCAAAGAGATCAGATGCGACTAAGATTGGGCTCCACTTCAACTTCAACATCTACATTGATGGAGCTTGTTCAACCTTCAAAATCCCCTATTCCTTTAACTAATCAACCAACTCTTTCTTCTCGTGTTCCTTCTAAAAATGATGTAATGGATAAACTCATTAAAAGCATGCAAGATCTTCATCTAAATCTTAAAGAAATTAGTTCCAAGGTGGAGAAGGTGGGTGTCAAAGTTGAGGAACGAGGACGATCATCAACTCAAAGACCCATGAGAGGAGGCTATAAGAGACGTTGTATTTGATGTGACAGTCAACAAAATAACAAGAGGGAGTGTTCTGCCTTCCGTTGTCATGCCGCTACGTGCACACCATGTAAAAAAATATAGAGTGTGGCTTCCTTTTAGATTTAGAGAGCCAATGTCATTTTGAACATTAGTGTTAGTGTCCATGGTTCAAAAATATTAGATGTTAGTCAAATTTTTATATTCTAGATATTATCTCTTGTAAAAAAATCCATAAAACTATAGACAACTTCTAGATTAGGATGACATGTAAAAGAAAGTATGTAGCTTTCAGGTAATTTGAGAGGATTTTATGTAAAAAGAGAGATTAGCGAAATCGCACGATGCACGATTGTTGTTTTCAGGCAGTGAACAGCACTCCGAAAGTGGGAGATGAAGAAGGAGTGATCTAGCACAATTCTGGCCAGGTGTTCTAGTATTTAACCCCCCTTTCAGAGCCATTGGAAGCATCAGATTGGCGATCTAAGAAGCATAGAAGAAGGTATTATTTTGTACACGTTTTTGTCTATTAGAGTTATATTTTCTCATAATGCTGAAAGAAACTGATAGGCTTCATGACTCTTAGTATTCTTCTATATTTTCTAATTCTTTTTGGGAGAAATCTTCTACATCTTCAATCTCTTCAAACCCCTTCTCTTTCGTCTACTCCTCTCCTTGAATCCACCTACACCCTGCTGTCTCTTATCTTCAAGAACTTGGCTTGAAACCTTCAACCCTTCTCTTAGCTCTACAATCTCCGAAGTCTAAGCTCTTGAACCCCCATACATTCTTCTCTTGCCAAACCCCTGTTGTAACGTGTCCACTAGAATCATCCCGGACACGTCTTAGCAGTCCATCGGGAAGGATGTCTAGAAGGCTCCGCCCGGCACTCCCATGGAATGTTACGGGACTTGCGATCTAGGTCTTCCCGCGTCTGCCACGTAGCGGAAGTATCCTGGCCGTTCCCACTTAGGATCGACCTGAATTTGGGTTTTCCTGTTTGGTCGTTAGCTAGCAACAACTAGCGTCAGACCCGAGCGAACTACTTTACGCAGAAACGCCAGGT
This sequence comes from Lygodium microphyllum, assembly GCF_053477565.2. Classification (NCBI taxonomy): domain Eukaryota; kingdom Viridiplantae; phylum Streptophyta; class Polypodiopsida; order Schizaeales; family Lygodiaceae; genus Lygodium; species Lygodium microphyllum. The sequence continues at coordinate 3,015,882 of NC_141154.1, forward strand.
CCAAAGCGGATTCATGCTACACTTGGTTCAAGAAGAATGGGAAACGAGAGGGATGCAAGGCTTGACCTCTCTGCCATAAGGCATAGTCCCATTCCGTTCCCCTAAAACAGCGTGAATCGGGTAATAGTTAATTCTAAGTCATCGTTCTCGTTACTTGTTTCGGAGATGACGATCATCCTCTGTTCGTCGAAGACTTTGAGAAAAGTTCCCGGCTAACCGGGACCACCCATCCATAGGACGGACCCATGGTCCATCCTCCGCACTTTCCTCGGTTTGTTTTAGTTATGTAATTACCTACCACATTAGTTTGACATATACAAACAGCTTCTTTGATTAACCCTGTTATGCACTGGTTCCTTCACGTAATCTTATCACAGGACGTAAAGAAAACAATGCCAAACAACTTCTTTATTATCATTTTATCCTTTTATCTTTGAAATACAAGGAGTTCCCGCCCGTAGGTGTATTCATAATCCGCCCGAAGGCTATCCAGTAATCCACCAGGGATCACTAGTATGCAGGCCTCGAGATCCAATCCCGAGTCACGTTAGCCTCTTGTGCAAGGCCCGGAAGGCGAGGGATTTACGGCCAGAGCCCCCCCTGGAACCCAAGCGTCCTCCTGCTCCAAGTAGAACTCAACAGAGAGACCTCTCGCGGCGGGTTCGGTCCACGTTCCCGGCGCGGCTAAGAACCCCCTTGGTTAGGGTCAGGCAGGCAGTCGGGGGTAGCTGAAGCTGCCTCTCCCTTCAGGCCTTCAACCTGAAGTATTTAGATATATTCTCATCCTTTAGTTCATTGAGCAAACAATTCAAACAGTGCTTTCTAAACTGTTACAAGCACAATCAATTTCCAGTGATCGTTTAGCTGGTAAACTGTTAAGGAGTGACTCCTTTTCTCCGAATGCAACCCGCATTCGATCCGGAATCAATTGCAACTTGGCAAGATTCCTATCATTCTTGGGTTAGGGTCATACCCTACCAATACTTTAAGTTTTGTTGTGGTAGGTTCCAGCGACCATGTCGCTTTAGTTTATTGTCTGGTCATTTGCTTCAAGGCAAATACCTAACTTTCCTTTTCCTTGGCAATTATCCCCCAAGAAAAGTGAGTAACAGGATGATTACTCATCCTCTTGTAAGTTAAATTCTTTCAATAACTTGCCAACCTCATTTCGAGAGATGACAAAACTCTCTTGTGGACAAATCTCAAGTCTATACAATGTTGCAACCTTTTTGCACATGTGTTGCATCATTCCACGGGATCATTCCACCCATTGAATGGCGTCCTCCGGCCACGGAATTACCTCTAGCCGAGGAGCAGGGTTTAGGGTATCCTCCAACCCATTCCTAATTATGTTGTCCCATGGTCCTAGAAATTTGCAACTCCGTCGGAGTTTCATCATTTGAACGAATGATCCTTAGGATAAAACCTTAGATCATTTTATGCATGAACATCCAATTGATTCGACATTTCGTGAACGTGTGTAAGATCTTTGGGTTTGCGGGTTTAGACTTGGCAACAAGTGTAAAACTAGGTCGAATTCTTATTGCACTTGGCACTTGGGATACCTATCATATCGACTGAGCCATGCCCATATGAATCCCTTGTGTTTTAGGTTACTTAGACAACTTGATATACTTGTATTGTGACAAGGATGAACCTTCTAAAGGTAATAAACTAAATCCAATGGAGAACAATAGTTACAACTACACCAATACGCGTAAACATGCGATTTATTGCTTCTACGCATCACATGGTTTATGATAATTTTATCTTTCCTTGGTGTAGCAAAAATGCATGATAATCTGGATACTAACTTTTCCTAAGACCTATTAATCATGCCTACAACCTTGTAGCCTATACTTTCGAATCTTATGCTTTGACGAACCATGCAACCTTTCCTAAATGCGGCTTCTGATGAATGATGTTTTCGCATGATGACTATGCAATACGCAACATTCTCCTAGCTATAATGTAGTTAACGAAGTTTATACCAAACTAAAGCTAGTGTTAACTCATTCCATTTTACATGCTATTTGCAGGTCCATAAGATCATTTTCGTACTCTATTATTTCTTTTCGGATAATATCTTATGGGTGTTAACCTTTCCTCATGAAATCATTACGAGGAGGATGTTACCTAATATGCGGCACACGCTTATTCCTACCATGTCTAGGACGAAAGAGAATGCACTTATAAATTCCATTTCTTTGCCCTAAGTTTAGGCTCATTACTTTGATAATGTACCAAAAAAAAAAAAAAACTACATGCAACCAGTCTTCTAAGGTGGATAACTCGTTTCAAATTCATGACATATTTCAATCTTGCCTAATGTTTCAAGAGATACTTTATCAAATGTATTTTTTTCCAATTTCCACATGCATTAAAATTAAGCGTAAAAATGCAATCCCCTTTATGAACTAAGCGCGCCTAATCATTTCTTTATGCGAAAATAACTCGAAAGAACCTGGACTTGAGGGCTGGGGCAGATATCCACTTGTATACTCGGAGATGAACCTCCCGCAGTCGCACCTTGTGATCTTTTTGGGGCCATCATAGGCGTAGAGTCGGCTTCTGATTTGCCTTTGTGGTCTACGAATTGACTTGCCTCGGAATGCAGCCTTCCGACCTTTGCCTTTTTCCTCGTATGCGGAAGATTCCTTTGCGGGATGGCGCTTGCGGCAAAGGGCTTTAGGAGTTCTTTTAGGAAAAACTCGAGTTGGCACGGAATTGATTCACGGATGGATTGAGGGCTTTGAAGTCTTTTTGGCGAAAAGTCTTTTTTTCGATGGGTCTTGTGGGGGTCCTTACGGGCTTCACCTTCCCCTCTTCAAAGTCCTGGGGAGGGGTATGAATGGCCTTTGGGAAATGTGGTGGGAAGGGGGGTTAAGGAAGCCCCCTCCTCTTAGAAGCTTCTAAGAAGCTTCTAAGAAGCTTCTGGACCCCCTGCAGCAACGTCGAGGGCGGGGGTCGTGATCCAGCGTGGCGGCGGCGGCCTGAGATGGCTTGGCGGTCTGGGCGGCAGCGATGGCGGACTGGCGGACTGGCGGCAGCGTGGCGCTTCACGGCGACCTCCCCCTTCTCACAGCCCGGCCTCCTCCCTTCATGTCCGGCACCTCCTCAGCACCCCCTAGCACCCCCCTGGCTAGGCAGGTGTTTATATAGGCCTTGGGAGGGGTGGGGAAGAGGGCCTCCACACACGTGGAGGACTCCCCCTCATGCAGTCCGCCTTCACTCCTCCTTGGCCATTCCCCCCCACACTCCCTCTCCTCCAGCCATGCATCGGCTGGGGGAAGGGATAATAATTAAAAAAATTTGCCTTGAATTTATCCAATTGCCCTTCCCAAGCGGTTGTTTCCTCGCGGCTTTTACGGTCTTCAACCCCGGCCTTTAATTCTCGACGTGGAGGCCTCATTTTTGAGCGTGCATGGTGTGGATAAGGTTACCAATAATTACGAAGTAGGGAATACCCTTGCACAGGGTTTACACGGCGTGTGGTAAGTTAATATTTACGGTACGCGGTACGCGGAAATATTACATTCTCTCCCCCTTAGAAGAATCGAGATGTCCTCATCTCGAGGTAAACTCAGGATATTGAAGATTGGGAGAGCTTTCATCCATCCAGGTAGCATCCTCTTCGGGATAATCTTTCCACTGGACGAGGCATTCTTTCAAGGTTCTAGATCTCAACTGTCTCTCCCTGACATCTAAAATCTTTTTCGGTCTTAGTTCAAGGACTCCTTGACTAGGCATTACAATTTGTTGGTCATCAAGTACATGATTTGGGTTGGGTACATACTTTTTTTAAGAGACTAATATGGAATACATTGTGAACTTTTAGGTTATCAGGAAGTTGCAATTTATAAGCATTGGGTCCTAAAGCATTTGAGGATTTTATACGGTCCACAATACCTTGGACTTAGCTTCTTGCATTCTCCTAGAGATAAAGAGCTCCTCTTGGGGCGTACACGAATGAAAACCATGTCTCCTTCTCCGAAAACCCTCTTTTGGCGCTTCAAATCCGCATATGCCTTTTGTCTATCTTTGGCTGCTTGTATATCTTGTCTTATTGACCTTATTTGGTCATCCATGTCCTCCAACATTTGTCTTGAAGCTTCCACTCTCAAGGTAGGATCAGAAAAATTTAGGGGACTTCGACAATCATGACCATACAATGCCTGAAAAGGGGTCATTTGAATGCTCTGCTGGTAAGAAGCATTGTAAGCAAATTCTACTAACGGCAAGTATTGAATCCATCTTTTCGGCTCTCGACAGCAGTAAGCCCTAAGCATATCCTCAATGATTTGATTTACTCGCTCTGTTTGTCCACCTGTTTAGGGATGGTAGGCAGTGCTAAAACAGAGTTGAGTTCCAATAGCTTCAAAGATAGCTTTCCAGAAGTGTGAAGTGAAAAGAGAATCTCGATCGCTAATGATCCTTCTAGGTAACCCACGTAGTTTGAATATTTCTTTGATAAACACTCTAGCAATGTCGGAGGCTTTATAGTTTGTCTTTACTGGAATCAGGTGTGCAACCTTAGTAAGCATGTCAACTACAACCATAATGGAGTTGTATCCTCCTTGGACTTGGGGTAAGCCCACCACAAAATCCATACTGATGAATTCCCATTTCATTTGGGGAATGTCAAGTGGTTGCAATTTCCCTGGCATCAAGACATGTTCAGCCTTGATACGTTGGCAAGACAAACATTCAGTGACATATTTGAGAACGTCACCTTTGAGCCTCTCCCAATAATAGCTCTTCCTGACTGCATTAAGAGTTTTTTGCATAGCCTGGATGTCCTGCGAAAGGGGAGTCATGAGCTTCCCACAATATCTTCTGCTTAAGTGACTGGCTTGCTGGTATACATAGCCTTGTTCTATAGTAAATAAGTCCATTGTCAACAGAAAATTCATGATACTTGGCCTGTAACTTAAAATTCTGATCCTTGGTAGATATTTCTTTTATCATTGCTTGGTAGGCCAAGTCATGGCATGCTTCCTCTCTAGCCAATTCGAGTATAGGGTTGCTTGGCATAGATACCTTTGTAGCCAGAGATCTGGCCGTTGATGGATTCTGCAAGATTAGGGAGTTTAGGAATGCCTTGCGACTGAGTGCATTGGCAACTACATTCTCTTTCCCTGGTCGATACTTGATTTCAAAATCATATTCCTCCAATATTTCAATCCATCGACGTTGCCTCATGTTGAGCTTGTTCTGGGTAAAAATCCATTTGAGGCTCTTATGATCGGTTACTAGAGTGAACTTGTTTCCCAACAGATAGTGTCTCCAAAGCTTTAGAGCATGGATGACAGCTAATAACTCCAGATCATGAGTGGCATAATTCTTTTCGTGACTCTTCAATTTCCTTGAAGAGTATGCTACTGGATGACCTTCCTGCATAAGAACACACCCCAAGGCAAGAATGCTGGCATCAGTTACTACCTCGAACTCCTTATTGAGATCAGGAAGTTTCAGAATAGGTGCTGATACCAAACATTGCTTCAATTGGTCGAAGCTATTTTGTTCGGGAGTTGACCATGTAATAGAAGTCTGCTTCTTTAATAAGTCGGTAAGAGGTGCTGCAATCAAAGCATAGTTTTTGATAAAGATCCTATACCATCCTGTCAAGCCAAGAAAACTACGTATCTCTTTGACAGATACTAGTATTGGCCATTCAAGCACATCTCTGACTTTGGCTGGATCTACTGATATTCCTCCTGATGATACTATGAATCCTAGATATTCAATATGACGCTTGAAGAATGCACACTTCTTCATTTTTGCATACAGCTTATGAGACCTCATTGTCTCCAAAACAATCCGTAGTTGACGTTCATGATCTTCTTCCTGTTTAGAATAGACTAAAATGTCGTCGAAGAAGACAAGCACGAAATCATCAAGATATGGTCTAAAAATATCCTGCATTAATCTATTGAAGGTGGCAGGTGCATTTGTAAGCCCGAATGACATAACCAAGAATTCAAAGTGCCCATATCTTGTATTGAAGGCCGTTTTTGGAATATCCTCATCCTTGATCCTGATTTGATAGTAACCTGACCTGAGATCAATTTTGGAGAAGATCTTTGCACCTTGAAGGCGATCAAGAAGCTCATCAATTCTAGGAATAGGGTACTTGTTCTTGACTGTTGATTGATTCAACCCACGGTAATCAATACATAGCCGAAGTGTCCCATCTTTCTTTTTCTGGAATAGGACTGGAGCTCCCCATGGTGAATTGCTAGGCCGGATGTAGCCTTGGTTTAATAATTGTTTGAGTTGTTCCTTCAACTCGATAGCTTCCGGAATGGACATTCTATAAGGTCTCTTTGCGATTGGCGCAACTCCAGGTATTAGCCTTATTTCATGATCAACTTCTCTTGGAGGTGGAAGTTCAGTTAATTCCTCAGGGAATACGTCAGCGTATTCTTTTAGCCAAGAGGGTCCCTCATGAGACTCTTGCTTTTGATCTAACTTGTTGAGTTTGATCAAGTAAACAGGTAATCCTTTCCTAGCCCCTTTTATGATCCGCGATACCTTGGCTAACTGGATCCTTGGCACTCCTGCCTCACCTTGAGTTGTAACAAACTCTCTTTCAGAATTTCGAAAAGAAACTTGAACCTTGCCACAGTGGATGTGAGCGTCATTAGGCTTAAGCCAATCCATCCCGAGTAGGCACTCATGGATACCTAAATTCATGACTCTGAATTTGACTGAGGTTTTCTTTCCTCCCAGATAGAACTCCTCCTTAGTAGTTTGCCTAGCACAAGTTACCTCACGACCGTTTGCCAATTCCACAAGTAGGGTAGGTGCTTCTACTGTGGCTATTCCTAATCTCTTAGCACATGCTGGTGAGATAAAGGAATGTGTACTGCCACAATCAATCAAGGTTTTGAAACCTTTACCTTGATAGTCCGACGGTGTTTGAATTACCGAGAACTGGCGATTCGGCCCCTTTTTGTGTAAAGCGGCATGGACCATTGCTCTTTCGAATTCCTCTTCCATAGTCGGGTCTTCCTCTTCTTCTGCATTACATCTTTGCCTATTGGTAATGCAGGCAGCTCTTCCTCTACCACGGGTGGCGGCTCCTTGACCGCGCCCTGCACCTTGACGGAGTCCTTCGCTAAGCTTGGGACATTGCCTTTTGAAGTGACCGAGTTCATTGCAGTGGAAACATCGGATGTTTCGGCCATTACCGTGAGTAGGAACAAAGTTGTTGACGTTATTTGTCCTTGCTTTCTTCCTTTGTCCCTGATTGTGGCCTTGAACTCTCTTAACCTGGGGTCTGAATGCTCTAGGATGTTCATCATTTCAATTCTCTGCCTATAATGCGGAGAATGCATTGCAGTCATGAACATGATCCGGAACACCAAAAACTTGTTCCACGCCTCGTAGTTCTGGAAGACAGTATTGAAGATGAGGAAATGGTTGGACAGGAACAATTTCTTTACTTCATTTTTAATGAAATCTTATGAACACAATTCCATTGTTGGTCGGCTCTGATACCAACTGTAACGTGTCCACTAGAATCATCCCGGACACGTCTTAGTAGTCCATCGGGAAGGATGTCTAGAAGGCTCCGCCCGGCACTCCCATGGAATGTTACGGGACTTGCGATCTAGGTCTTCCCGCGTCTGCCACGTAGCGGAAGTATCTTGGCCGTTCCCACTTAGGATCGACCTGAATTTGGGTTTTCCTGTTTGGTCGTTAGCTAGCAACAACTAGTGTCAGACCCGAGCGAACTACTTTACGCAGAAACGCCAGGTCCAAAGCGGATTCATGCTGCACTTGGTTCAAGGAGAATGGGAAACGAGAGGGATGCAAGGCTTGACCTCTCTGCCATAAGGCATAGTCCCATTCCGTTCCCCTAAAACAGCGTGAATCGGGTAATAGTTAATTCTAAGTCATCGTTCTCGTTACTTGTTTCGGAGATGACGATCATCCTCTGTTCGTCGAAGACTTTGAGAAAAGTTCCCGGCTAACCGGGACCACCCATCCATAGGACGGACCCATGGTCCATCCTCCGCACTTTCCTCGGTTTGTTTTAGTTATGTAATTACCTACCACATTAGTTTGACATATACAAACAGCTTCTTTGATTAACCCTGTTATGCACTGGTTCCTTCACGTAATCTTATCACAGGACATAAAGAAAACAATGCCAAACAACTTCTTTATTATCATTTTATCCTTTTATCTTTGAAATACAAGGAGTTCCCACCCGTAGGCGTATTCATAATCCGCCCGAAGGCTATCCAGTAATCCACCAGGGATCACTAATCCAAGTTTCTGCCCGTAGACTAGTATGCGGGCCTCGAGATCCAATCCCGAGTCACGTTAGCCTCTTGTGCAGGGCCCGGAAGGCGAGGGATTTACGGCCAGAGCCCCCCTGGCACCCAAGCGTCCTCCTGCTCCAAGTAGAACTCAACGGAGAGACCTCTCGCGGCGGGTTCGGTCCACGTTCCCGGCGCGGCTAACAACCCCCTTGGTTAGGGTCAGGCAAGCAGTCGAGGGTAACTGAAGCTGCCTCTCCCTTCAGGCCTTCAACTTGAAGTATTTAGATATATTCTCATCCTTTAGTTCATTGAGCAAACAATGCAAACAGTGCTTTCTAAACTGTTACAAGCACAATCAATTTCCAGTGATCGTTTAGTTGGCAAACTATTAAGGAGTGACTCCTTTTCTCCGAATGCAACCCGCATTCGATCCGGAATCAATTGCAACTTGGCAAGATTCCTATCATTCTTGGGTTAGGGTCATACCCTACCAATACTTTAGGTTTTGTTGTGGTAGGTTCCAGCGACCATGTCGCTTTAGTTTATTGTCTGGTCATTTGCTTCAAGGCAAATACCTAACTTTCCTTTTCCTTGGCAATTATCCCCCAAGAAAAGTGAGTAACAGGATGATTACTCATCCTCTTGTAAGTCAAATTCTTTCAATAACTTGCCAACCTCATTTCGAGAGATGACAAAACTCTCTTGTGGACAAATCTCAAGTCTATACGATGTTGCAACCTTTTTGCACATGTGTTGCATCATTCCACGGGATCATTCCACCCATTGAATGGCGTCCTCCGGCCACGGAATTACCTCTAGCCAAGTAGCAGGGTTTAGGGTATCCTCCAACCCATTCCTAATTATGTTGTCCCATGGTCCTAGAAATTTGCAACTCCGTCGGAGTTTCATCATTTGAACGAATGATCCTGAGGATAAAACCTTAGATCATTTTATGCATGAACATCCAATTGATTCGACATTTCGTGAACGTGTGTAAGATCTTTGGGTTTGCGGGTTTAGACTTGGCAACAAGTGTAAAACTAGGTCGAATTCTTATTGCACTTGGCACTTGGGATACCTATCATATCGACTGAGCCATGCCCATATGAATCCCTTGTGTTTTAGGTTACTTAGACAACTCGATATACTTGTATTGTGACAAGGATGAACCTTCTAAAGGTAATAAACTAAATCCAATGGAGAACAATAGTTACAACTACACCAATACGCGTAAACATGTGATTTATTGCTTCTACGCATCACATGGTTTATGATAATTTTATCTTTCCTTGGTGTAGCAAAAATGCATGATAATCTGGATACTAACTTTTCCTAAGACCTATTAATCATGCCTACAACCTTGTAGCCTATACTTTCGAATCTTATGCTTTGACGAACCATGCAACCTTTCCTAAATGCGGCTTCTGATGAATGACGTTTTCGCATGATGACTATGCAATACGCAACATTCTCCTAGCTATAATGTAGTTAACGAAGTTTATACCAAACTAAAGCTAGTGTTAACTCATTCCATTTTACATGCTATTTGCAGGTCCATAAGATCATTTTCGTACTCTATTATTTCTTTTCGGATAATATCTTATGGGTGTTAACCTTTCCTCATGAAATCATTACGAGTAGGATGTTACCTAACATGCGGCACACGCTTATTCCTACCATGTCTAGGACGAAAGAGAATGCACTTATAAATTCCATTTCTTTGCCCTAAGTTTAGGCTCATTACTTTGATAATGTACCAAAAAAAAAAAAAAACTACATGCAACCAGTCTTCTAAGGTGGATAACTCGTTTCAAATTCATGACATATTTCAATCTTGCCTAATGTTTCAAGAGATACTTTATCAAATGTATTTTTTTCCAATTTCCACATGCATTAAAATTAAGCGTAAAAATGCAATCCCCTTTATGAACTAAGCGCGCCTAATCATTTCTTTATGCGAAAATAACTCGAAAGAACCTGGACTTGAGGGCTCAGGGAGATATCCACTTGTATACTCGGAGATGAACCTCCCCCAGTCGCACCTTGTGATCTTTTTGGGGCCATCATAGGCGTAGAGTCGGCTTCTCATTTGCCTTTGTGGTCTACGAATTGACTTGCCTCGGAATACAGCCTTCCGACCTTTGCCTTTTTCCTCGTATGTAGAAGATTCCTTTGCGGGATGGCGCTTGCGGCAAAGGGCTTTAGGAGTTCTTTTAGGAAAAACTCGAGTTGGCACGGAATTGATTCACGGATGGCTTGAGGGCTTTGAAGTCTTTTTGGCGAAAAGTCTTTTTTTCGATGGGTCTTGTGGGGGTCCTTACGGGCTTCACCTTCCCCTCTTCAAAGTCCCGGGGAGGGGTATGAATGGCCTTTGGGAAATGTGGTGGGAAGGGGGGTTAAGGAAGCCCCCTCCTCTTAGAAGCTTCTAAGAAGCTTCTGGACCCCCTGCAGCAACGTCGAGGGCGGGGGTCGTGATCCAGCGTGGCGGCGGCGGCCTGAGATGGCTTGGCGGTCTGGGCGGCAGCGATGGCGGATTGGCGGATTGGCGGACTGGCGGCAGCGTGGCGCTTCACGGCGACCTCCCCCTTCTCACAGCCCGGCCTCCTCCCTTCACGTCCGGCACCTCCTCAGCACCCCCTAGCACCCCCTGGCTAGGGGGGTGTTTATATAGGCCTTGGGAGGGGTGGGGAAGAGGGCCTCCACACACGTGGAGGACTCCCCCTCATGCAGTCCGACTTCACTCCTCCTTGGCCATTCCCCCCCACACTCCCTCTCCTCCACCCATGCATCGGCTGGGGGAAGGGATAATAATTAAAAAAAATTGCCTTGAATTTATCCAATTGCCCTTCCCAAGCGGTTGTTTCCTCGCGGCTTTTACGGTCTTCAACCCCGGCCTTTAATTCTCGACGTGGAGGCCTCATTTTTGAGCGTGCATGGTGTGGATGAGGTTACCAATAATTACGAAGTAGGGAATACCCTTGCACAGGGTTTACACGGCGTGCGGTAAGTTAATATTTACGGTACGCGGTACGCGGAAATATTACACCTGTGGTGACCTTCAACCCTATGCGCTGTGACATTGGTGAACCCGACATGAAGGTCGGTCTAAGAGAACTCCCAGATGGGGGATTCTTCAGGAGATACTATACAACAATTGGTGTGCATACTACAGTAGACTCAGCAACAACAAATCCAAATGTTACAACAACAACAACAAAGGCAAGACGAAGAGAAGATTGATTCCACAGCTATCAAGGTCCTAGAGGAGGTTGGGTATGAATTAAAACAATTTAATGGTCAAAATGTTTCTGTTTTTATTCGCTTATATGTTGAAAAAATGCTCTTCTTTGGTGTACCACAACATTCATGGAGCTGTTATTTTGCTAGACTAGCCAAGCATGGTCTTTAGGAAAGAATCCATGGTCTTTTTCAACAAGATGCGGATTGGGCTGCATTCAAAAAAGCCCTACCCGAAGAATTCTTCTTAGAATACTCTGGCCTAATGACGAAGAAAAGTTGCATTGAATGGGTTGAAAAACCCAACAAAGATTTAGCTACAACAGCTCTATACCATGAGTTTGAAAGTAAATTTGAATAACTTGATACTGAAGATCAACAAAGTATGAAAGGTCAAAAGATTGAATTATTCCTTAAGGCTGCAGATCCCATTTTGCAAGAGAAGCTTGCTGATCGCCTAAAAGATTCTACCTCCAAATCAAGATTCAAGACTGCATGGACATATGTTACTGATGCAGTTAACATGATTGCTCAAAGAAAGCGGATGTGACTAAGATTGGGCTCTACTTCAACTTCAACAACTCCATTGATGGAGCTTGTTCCACCTTCAAAATCCCCTATTCCTTTGACTAATCAGCCAACTCTTTCATACTACAACAAAAAGACTCCATAAACACGCTTGTAGACGCAATATTTGAATTGTGTTTAAAAATGTTGGGCGCATTTATTACCGCATCTACTAGCGCATTTAAAATTTTGCGTCTACAAGCGCACTTATAATGAAAACTACACGCACATATAGACGCAAAAACAGACACAAATATAGACGCGCCTATTGAGGCGCTCTGTAAATATATAATCATATTTATAAAAAAGTAGATATATTCATATTTTGCATCTATAAAGGTGTGTAACTGCACGTCTAAAAAGACGTGTACTTTGAAATTTTTTGACGATTATAGACACGCATTTTTCCTGCAATTTAGATGTGCGGATAGACACGCAAAACAAAGTATGAAAAAAAAACCAGAGAGCATGTGGCTTAGCCACATGCTCTTTGGTTTTTTTCCCCCCATCAAATTGTATGCTTAGGGAAAACAGAGAAAGATTATTATATTGAAAGCAAAAGAATGTGGAGAGCCAAAGTCTATATATTGATAATAACACATGATGAGCGTACTGTGTTGAAATATTTGTACATATTTCAGCGATTTTTATACTGAAAACAAAACAATGTAAAAAAAGAAATTTCATATATAAAGATGAAACATTTTTACATGACGAGTTCTAGTGCTTGTGACCTCACGTATAGTCATGGTCGCAAGCACTTAGCTGAAAGTAATACATATCAAAAATGAAAACTACAAGGCCAAGGGGAGGCATGCATGCACGGGGCTCCTCTACATCTCCTCAGAAGAGGCATCATCGTCGCTACCACCACTGCTACCACTGGTGCTGCCGCCACCGCTATTGCTAGTCCCCCCTTCACTATCCTCGAGTGCATCAGGGTTCCCCTACACAAAGGATTAAGGTATATAAATACCATTACAAACAATAAATTAGAGTTACCTATACTTTTCATGTAAAAAATAAAACATACCTCTTCTGGCTCTGAAATCTTCATAGCAGAATTGTATTGCTCCTCCGTGATCAGTCCCTTCTCGTAGAAATCTTACCAACTGGATGCCCGGTTATGACCTCGATGGTAGTCTAGCTCTCTAGGAGTAGGCATCCTACCAACGATATGATATTACAAAACAATTTAAACATACAACGTATTAGAAAACACTACATAATGAATTGAAACAAATTACAAAATTTATTTTTTTTAAAAAAATTAAATAATACTTACAAACTCAGCCTCCCATAACTCCGTGCCACCCGATCCATAATGCGATGATCCCATGGTTGCCATCTGGATATGTCGCGCCTCTACATATTGGTGACTTGTCATTTTCTCTGTTGCTCTCTTCTTGGCCTCTTTCCACTCCCTACAGTGGCAATTGGGTGCTCTTGTCTCCACGGCCTTGGTGCGCGTCATAAGGTGAGACCTCTTGTTATGAAGCGCATCTCTTATCTTTGATCGTCCCCAATCATCTGAGAATCGTGAATTCTCGGGATCAGGGTACCTTCTTTGTACTACCCTTAGCACCTCTTGCCACAAACCACTTTTTTGGTGCTTGAAGGGAATCATACAATCTTTGTATGTGGCATGCACGACACTCCTCAAGTAGGCTATCACTTTCCTCCCCTGAGGGTTTTGCAAGATACCACCAATATCTGTGACAGAGTAGTACATTTATGGGGGCTCACCTCTCTCATTTCCCGATGAAGGTGATCAAGAGCCACCTCCTAGGCAACCCCCACAAAGCCCTCGAGGTCCTCGTTCTCCTGCATGACTCTCCCTCTCTCCATCAACGGGCACTACCCTCTACCTCACTCAATGCACGTACTTCTGCATATGCACGTTGTTGTCCCGTTAAGAGTTGAAGGTCTACCACCAGGGCTTTTAGTGCAGAAGAAGAATTCAAGCCTTTTTACTATGTATTTAGCATACATGAACAGAAGGAATAAGTCTATCTTGATTACATCAAATGCCTCTAGATACATACATCATATCATAAAGGATATTTTCAAATTCTCAATTCATTTATCAATGTCAAATGCAAGTTCTAATGGAATTTATTTCAAGTACATAGATGGATTTCAACCCTTTGGATCAAGTATATTGTTGATAGATTCAAATGCATCCAAGATTTGGGTCAAAGATACATGAAATGAATTGAAGAAGTATAATTTTAGCTTCAGCCCTGTTTTAAAACAGAAAATTCCAGCCCATAATCAAGTTCAAAATGAGTGCATAAACTCAAGAAGAAGCACTTCTGATCATTCATGAACAATGTCTTAAAGAAAAGAGGTCATTTTCTTCCATTACAACCATAAAAATCCCATGTTTGCTCATAAAAATGGACCATAACAGTGGGCTGCCCTGTTTATGACTAGTTATTTCAACCCATAATAGCTCGTATGTCTTCAATATCCTCACCCTTTACTTGCCCCAAAGTCACTCAAGTACTTGGGTACAAGTCGGGCTTTATTGGACCAAGAATATGGTAGACAAAATGAGAGAAGTCGTGCATAAGAGCACGCTGAATACTCTTCTCTCAGATTTTCCTCTTTCATAGACTATTTCAGCATGCATTTTCGTCAGACCAAAGAGGCAGAGAAGTGGAGCTCTCACCATGTTTACATCTTCAGTAGTTGGGCATGTTGATCTTCAGTTTGCATGCTTCATTTCATGCACCATAGCTCCAGCTCTCTCCAGTTTGCCTCAGACTCTGTAGCCCGCATTTTGCACCGAAAAATGTGGGCTGCTCCCTGCTCAGTCTCTGGTCACTTTTTGATCTACCCAGGTCACTTGCTGGTCACTTAAGTGTGTTACTCCAAGTCCCATGTGGACCTAGTGGACTTTTGGCATCTTTTGGCATCTTTCTTGGGTTCTGACCATATTTTTGTACCTGAATTAATGTGATTTATCCTGCAGACTGTCAATTACTTCCAGATGACCAAGTTGTAGGTTCCCATAGACTTGTTTTTCATAAGTATACATGGTATAACTGAAAATGATATGCTAAATATAAAAGAACTTGTGTAACTAAGGTGGTTATTGGATAACAATGTTTGAATTTTGTATGCAAATTTCTCATAGAACTTCCAGTGAAGTTCTTCTGTGTTCATAAGAATCCCATGATTCATATTATGAACAGTAAACTCTTTGACATTCACCCCCTCCTAACCTGCACATCCTCTGGCATGTGCCATTTCATAATATTATAGGTCAAGGAGGGTCTTCTTCTTCATCTTCATTCTCTAAATCTTTTTCTTCCTGCATGTCTTCAAGTAGAGGGCTTATTTCTAAGTCATCAAGTTCATAAGTTGAAGATTCTCTTCATTTGAAGAGTTTGATTCGTTTCCTAGCTATTGGAATCTTTTACAACCATTTCAGCCAAAGAGTAAGTAGCATTATTATATACTACTTTTACAACATATGGTCCAAACCATCGCTTGGCTAACTTCTTATGAGCACTATATTGATTGTCCAGGCTGTTATCATAGACAAGAACCCAGTCATTCTCTTGAATATCTCTTGGACGGAGTTGATGATGCTTGTCAAACCTCTTCTTATTCTTTAACCTTGTTGTTTTTAGCCTTTCAATGGCTGTTTTGACATCTTCTGGCCTTCTTTCAAGTTGCCTTATGCGTAAAGACAGCAATTCTTCTCTATTCATTCCTTTATCCCAAGGCAAGATACTCCATGTGAAAATGGATTCCTCAATAGGCATAATGGGTGGCTGTCCATACATGAGTTCAGGTGGCATATATCCTGTCACTGCACTATGGGTAGTTCTATCAGCCCATAATGCGAATGGTAGCATTTTAGGCCATTCTCTCAACTTTCCTTTGCATGATTTTGCTAAAGCTTTAAGAATTGGTTGATGGCCTCTTTCACTCTTACCATTGCCTTTAGGATTGTAGCTTGAAGTAAGAGACACATCCATACCTACAAAATACTTCTTCAAGTAAAAATCTACAAACAGCATGAATGGACTTTGTTGTCAAGGCCTTTCCTTCCACTTGATTTGTGAGATCTTCTCTAGCAAGTACTAGATATCTCATGTTCCAAATTCCTGTAGGCATGGTTACTAAATCAATAACCCATCTATAGTGAATGGATAAAGGATAGGTAGGCTGAAGCCCATCTCTATGCTTTACCATAGAATACATTTGACAAACATGACAAGACTCAACAAAATGCTCAATGTCTTTATACATGTTTTGCCACCAAAATTTCTCTTTTATTTTGGCAAAAGTGCTCCATATGCCTCTATGACCAGCCAATAGGCTTTCATGGAATTCTTGCATGACCTGTCTTTGTGTCTTTTTATCTCCTAAGACACGAAGAGGCGCCCTTCCTTTCTTTTTTGCATGCCTCCAAAGGTAACCATCTTTAAGAAAAAAACCATAAGCTTTTCTCTTAATTCTCTTGAACTCTTCATTAGTCCAATCTTCCTTCTTTGTCATAGTGCTTGAAAATTGGCCAATTTTTAGCCAATCATCTGCATAATATTCTTCTTTGAAGTGTGAACAAACCATGACAAAACATTGAATATGCTGTTTACTAGCTGTCCATTGTCCTTTTTTGGATGTTTCATCCTTCCTTGCTGATGAAAATTTTGTTTTAGCAGTTGAACCTGATGTTCTTGTTGTAATTTTTGTTGTACTTGCATTTTTTACTGTTGAATCAATATTAGATTCAGCTATACTTGTTTTCATATTTGTATCTGCGTTAACAGCATCATTTATAAACTCTGATTCTTCTTCATCCATAATTTCTTCTTTATCCATATATCTGGCACGTGAAAGCATGTCAGCAACTGGATTATCTCTACCTACAATATGTTTCAAGTCAGGATTTAAAGATTTAATATAGGCTATCCATCTTAGCATGGCTATTTCGGGAGTGGAACAGTTGGCGATCATGCCCAAGAGTGGAAGGCAATCTGTCTCAACTATAACATGTGTGCCCATGAAGTACTCCTTGTCACATTTTAATGCAGTTACTACTCCCCAAACTTCTCTTTTAATTTGAGCATACCTTCTTTGTCATTCATTAAGAACCTTTGCTCCAAAGCGGATTACATATCTGTTGCCTTCAAGGTCATCTTGACAAACTACCCATCCTATTCTGATAGGACTTGTGTCCACTGTGAGTATAATAGGCTGTCCATTAGAGTAGTTAGCCCTCTTTAAAGTGGGGGCTGAAATCAGCATTTTCTTGAGTTTCCGAATAGCCTGAGTGTGTTCTTTTGTCCATAGAAACCTTTGGCCCTTTCTTAGAAGTTGATAAAGACTTTCAGCAACATGGGAAAAATGTGGAATCTAAATAAGGTAGAAGACACATGCACCAAGAAATCTTCTCACCTCTGAAACATTTGTACATTCTTCTTGCATTTTGCCGATAGCATCTATTTTTTATGGAGAAGGCTTTCGGCCATATGGACCACACATATGTCAGACCACAAGGACTTCTTCGACTCCAAAAACAGATTTAGCTCCTGAAAGAATAAGATGGACTTCTTCTAATTTAGACAAGATTTGAGCACAATCATTAATATGATCAGAGACAAACTTTTGACATCCAAGTTCATTGAGTTCTTCATTTTTCTCATGAACTTCACATCCTTTGATTGGAACATCGTCAAGAAAAGGAAGAGTCAATTGAGGAATATAATCCCTCAATACTTTATGCATAGCATTCATCATGTGAGCTAGTGAATTCGTAGCCCTTTGAGGTAGAGTACACATGCAGACTAGGCCAATAGGCGTCTTCATTGTGGTAATGTCACGACTTTCCAAAGCAAGCTGAAATTGGTCGTAGCCTAAATATAAGTCTCCCATGGAATAGATTGCCCTACCTGCAAAAGCTTCAGCAAATTCATCCACAATTGGTGCTGATCCAACATTTCTAATAGTGAATTTATTGATGGGTTGTAAATCTTGAATGAATCGTAAAGATCCATTCTTCTTAGGTACAGTAAACCATCGGTTGGAATATGGAGCTGAGGATGGCTCCAATATTCACATATTTATCTTTTCATTTAAAAGTTCCAATAACTTAGGCAAATGAGCCCTTGGAACCGGAATTGGTTTAATATTCCAAGGAACATGTGGGACCGTAAAAATTACCATTGGTGCCACAATGCTTGGATCCACGCAGCCAATTTCATGTGGCTGAAATGAAAAGGCTTTACCATGGTTCTTTAACATCTGCATGAAGATTTGCTTTTCAGCCCCCGGCAAGAAAAAAGAGTCTTCACCAATTTTCAGCTTTTGTAGACTTTCTGCTGTAAATTGGTGACCAATATCTTTCAGGTCACGAAGGCTTGGTTGTTTGAATACCCTTTCTGCTAGTCCTTCGCTTTCAAGTGGTAGAGGAGTAGCTACCAGCTTGATCTTCTTATCAATTGTTTTATACTTTGCTTCTACTCTTGCTTCATCCTTGTTTGGCTGTCCAAAAGCTTCATAATCTGCAAATACTTGAATTATGTTATACATATCCAATGTACATACCTGTATGGACTGATTTTCAGCTTGATTTTTTGCATGAACAGTTGTATAAATTTCAGCCATTGTATCATTATAATTCAGTCGATAAAATAGTCCTGAAATTTCTTCATCTTTAGGTAAAACACCAATTTGCTTCAGCTCTTGCTCCATATGACTCAAATATTTTCTTTCAGCCCTGTTCATGGCTGAAAATTGTTTATAATAGCCCACACCATTGGCTGAAAAAACCTGCAAATCAGCTTTTGGCCTTGCCTCCTTCATATGTGGAGGCCATTTTTTGTGACATGATGCACTGTCATAGCCTCCACTTATAGCAGCGCTATCCGAAAACCCTTAAATTCTTGGGCATTAGGAGGAACAGGATGATCTCTCAATCGATCCCTATTCCGATGGTGATTAACACAGACAGTTAGGAATTGAACAGCTTTATCATTATCCTTGCTTCTTATCCGAGCATATGATGAATCATCATCAAGAGCTTTTGTCTCTAAACAAGACTCGGAAATAAATGGTTGTCCAAGAATGATAGGATAGCTGCAGGAATCTTGAACAAAGAAATGAAATTCATCTTTTACATTACCAATAGTAACTTGTACATAAGGACATGCTACATAAAGATCGCCTAAAGAGTTATTGGCTGCCTTCATGCACCATCTTGGGTCCACATCAATGGGCCATCCACCATTCTCATAGAGACTTCTTGACATAACATTAATTTCCGAACCATGGTCTATAAGGGCAATGCATGGAGTTCTTTTTCACCGATTTTAACAACAGTTTCAGTAGTCGCCCTTGCCCAATGGGTACGGGAATAGTGACTAATAGGAATAAAGTGAGTTTCGCTTTCTTCTTGCATGTTGTGAAGAAGAGTCTCTTTCTTATGCATGGGCTGCACTTTAGATTGAGAAGCTCCCACCATTATGGCTTCTTCAGCTTCTGCTTCATAAATGTCTTCATCTTTGGCTTCAATGGCTGCAATCAATTCTTTGATTGCCTCCAATCGAATCCCTTGAGTTTTCAGCTTTTCTTCATCCTACAAATACACATGAAGTACTTGCAAAAAAGCATGTACAGATTCTTCAGTTTCTTCACCAACATATTGTCTTTTTTGTTTAATTACATCAATAATTACATCATGAAATCCTCGTTTTACAATACCGAGAATTTTACCTAATGTAAATTCAATTCTACTTCCAAGAATCCTTTCTTCTAGGATCCGTTTAAGATCCGTTGCGGTCTCTATGTCAGACTACAACTTGTAACTGGGATATGTGGTTTTTCTTTTTACTTCTGTCTTCTTTGCTTGAGGGGCATCTCCCATGTCAAATTCTGGTGGCGACGGATTTTCAGCAACCTTCTGTTGGTCTGGTTTACTTCTTGTTATGCGTTTAGTCGGTCCTGAAGAAGAAGGACCGGAAACATCTTCTTCTATTTTCTTCTATCATGGCTTCTTGATTATTAATTTCAACTAACCGGGCAAAAGCTGAAAATGAATCCATAGGCTCGGACCATCCGGTTCTCCCTCGAATACATTGACTGATAGTGGTTAAATCATCCTTAGTTGCTTGCCTTGCTCCATGCGTTCGAAGGTCTACATCCACACTTTAGATTTTGCATTAGTTTTATATGTTTTAACAATTTCATTAGTTGGCTCAATTTGCAACCCATAAGTTGCAGCATCAACAGCTGCATAGGCCGTTCTTGTTGCCAAATCCTCCAATCTTTTCTTAATGCCACCGTTGCCGAAGTTTGGCTCAAGAGGAAGCCCGGTTTCGGTTGCATGAATTTTACCATCCTTCCAAAAGACTGATTTTTGTGCTTCAGCTTCACGGAATGCACCACACTCCCTCTTGTCATGCTGAAGGCTATCACACCAAATGCAGCGTCTTTTGAAGCCTTCTCGTGCAGGCCTTTGGGCAGTTGACCGACCCCTTTCTTCTACTTTTACGTCAAGACTTTCTACTTTAGAATTAATTTCTATTAAATTAAGATGGAGATCCCACATGCTTTTAATTAGCTCATCCATGACATCCTTCTTTGGAGAAGGAAAAACAAAATTTCTTGATTGCTCAGCCATAGAGATAGGAGGTCCAGAAACTGGAACATGCTCCTTCATAGATTTAGTTGTTGCAGGGGTTGATTCCCATCTTAGGCGCAACCGCTCTCTTCGAGCAATCATATTAACTGCTTCAGTGATATCACTCTAAGCAGTCTTCAATCCCGACTCAGAGTAAGATAGAATCTGCAACCTTTAAAAATAATTCAATCTTTTGACTTTCCATACCTTGTTGGTCATCAGGATCTAGTTGGGCAAATTTGCTTTCAAATTCTTGATGAAGAGCAGTAGCAGTTAGACCCTTATTGGGCCTTTCGACCCATTCGATGAAGACTTTCTTTGTCATAAGGCTAGAATCATCAAGGAAAAATTCTTCTCGAAGAGCCTTCTTGAACACAGTCCATCCAGCATCTTTTTGGAAAAGACCATGAATTTAGTCCTAGAGACCATGCATAGCCAGGCTGGCAAAGTAATAGCTCTAGGCATGTTGAGGAACTCCAAAGTAGACCATCTTGTCAGTGTAGAGGCGAATAAAAGAGGACACATTTTGCCCATTAAATTGCTTGAGCTCACGCCCAACTGCTTCTAAGGCCTTAATGGTAGCAACATCAATCCGCTCTTCTTCTTGTCTCCGTTGTTGTTGCAATTGCAACTGCTGCTGAAATTGCAGCTGTTGTTGTTGGCTCTCTTGCATTAGACGAACCAACTATTGTAAAGCATCTCCCCCCAAACTTGATGATTCTCCCATTGGACTTCTTCTTCCGCAGCGGACCTTCACGTCGGGTTCACCACTGTCATTGCATTAAGAGTTGAAGGTCTACCACCGGGGCTTTTAGTGCAGAAGAAGGATTCAAGCATTTTTACTATGTATTTAGCATACATGAACAAAAGGAATAAGTCTATCTTGATTACATCAAATGCCTCTGGATACATACATCATATCATAAAGGATATTTTCAGATTCTCAATTCATTTATGAATGTCAAATGCAAGTTCTAATGGAATTTATTTCAAGTACATAGATGGATTTCAACCCTTTGGATTAAGTATATTGTTGATAGATTCAAATGCATCCAAGATTTGGGTCAAAGATACATGAAATGAATTGAAGAAGTATAATTTTAGCTTCATCCCTGTTTTAAAATAGAAAATTCCAGCCCATAATCAAGTTCAAAATGAGTGCATAAACTCAAGAAGAAGCACTTCTGATCATTCATGAACAATGTCCTGAAGAAAAGAGGTCATTTCCTTCCATTACAACCATAAAAATCCCATGTTTGCTCATAAAAATGGACCATAATAGTGGGCTGCCCTGTTTATGACTGGTTATTTCAGCCCATAACAGCCTGTATGTCTTCAATATCCTCACCATTTACTTGCCCCAAAGTCACTCAAGTACTTGGGTATAAGTCGGGCTTCATTGGACCAAGAATATGGTAGACAAAATGAGAGATATCATGCATAAGAGCAGGCTGAGTACTCTTCTCTCAGATTTCCCTCTTTTATAGACTGTTTTAGCATGCATTTTCGTCAGACCAAAGAGGCAGAGAAGTGGAGCTCTCACCATGTTTACATCTTCAGTAGTTGGACCTGTTGATCTTCAGTTTGCATGCTCCATTTCATGCACCATAGCTCCAGCTCTCTCCAGTTTGCCTCAGACTCTGTAGCCCGCATTTTGCACGAAAAAATGTGGGCTGCTCCCTGCTCAGTCCCTGGTCACTTTTTGACCTACCCAGGTCACTTGCTGGTCACTTAAGTCTGTTACTCCAGGTCCCATGTGGACCTAGTGGACTTTTAGCAACTTTTGGCATCTTTCTTGGGTTCTAACAATATTCTTGTACCTGAATTAATGTGATTTATCCTGCAAACTGTCAATTACTTCCAAATAACCAAGTTGTAGGTTCCCATAGAGTTATTTTTCATAAGTATACATGGTATAACTGAAAATGATATGCTAAATACAAAAGAACTTGTGTAGCTAAGGTGGTTATTGGATAACAATGTCTGAATTTTGTATGCAAATTTCTCATATAACTTCCAGTGAAGCTCTTCTGTGTTCATAAGAATCCCATGATTTATATTATGAACAATAAACTATTTGACAACGGGGGGGGGAGGGGGGGATGAAAAGGGGCTTAAGGGCCCCTTGGAAGCTTCCACGCCACGTGGAAGAATAAGCCCAACGGCGAGCAGGCATGTGACGAGGAGATGTGGGAGTGGAGCCTAATCTTCTATGTACGAGGGACCGCCGAGTGCAAGTGGTGCTTCCCAACGACGAGCAGACAGCACTTCTGGCTTTAATGGAGGCGGTTCCTCCCTCCTTCCCTTTCCTCACAAATTTCGTCTAATTCCCTCCTCAGACTGGCGGAATCCCAGTTCGTCCCTCCTTGTGGCGATCTTCCCCCTTGGTTAAATAGGGGAGGGGGGGGGGGAATCCTCCCTCTCGACGTGGCGAGAGGCATGGCACTCTGCACCCGTAAGCTCCCACTGAGAAGCTTGCGCTTCATTGCTATTCTCCTCCCCTTCCAGCACATCAGTCGGCTGGGGAGGGGAATATATATTTAAAAAATTTATATTATCCTTTAAATAAATGTTTATGCGGACGTTACCGAAAGCAATTGCCTACAAAATCAGAATATTTGATTATACTAGTTGAATAAAATAAATAGCTAATGCTTTGCAACCATGTGCTTCCATTAAGAAGCTTGGATAGCACATAAGAAACTATACGAAGGAGAAAAAGTTCTATGTACTAAATTGTGTGACTAGAGCTACTCAAGTTATGAGCTATAAACTAATCTTGGGTAAGTTACTCATGAATATATGTGTGCATCACGTCAGCTTAAAATAAGGTATTTTTAAACTAACTTTTTTATATACTTTTTACATACATAAGGGTGTAATATAAAGGGGTTATTTGCCGATTGAATAGAAAATGATCATGTTTTATTCAAGAAAATTTCATAGATAAGGATATTTATCAATAGGCCTCGAACACACGTGATGTAGAGGATATACATATAGTAACTTCCGTGAGAACCTAATAGTACACTAAATGAAGTGTGGATTGCATGCTTTGATAACAGAAGAGCAGCAAATGTAGATGCCTATTGAGGAGGTCAAGGAGAGCTTCTAAATGATGATATCATTAATATCATCAGCATTGCTAATATAAGGGATGATATTAAGCAATGTGATGCAAGCAGTCTTCTACAACATTTCAAAGAATCTTCTAGGACCTTCTTAGAGCTTTCTAAAACTTGAATCTTTTAGAAGTTTCTAGAAGATACTAGGTTCCTTGGTTTCCATGATATTACCCCTTCCTTTAGTGATGAGTTCCATGTGGAGCGATGGGGTAGTTTGGTGTAATACTTTTGGCTTCAATCGGCGTCTTTATTCAATGTTCTTTACTTTAATAATTTCTTCATGAAGGTGTGAGGAAAGTTTGAATATTTTGTCATAGTAACAACATAGCCCTTCTAATGAGCAAGCTATTCAAGCCTCTATTGCAAGAGATTATCGAATCAGGGATAGTCTCAAGTTCTCACTCTAGACGACCTCTAGTTTCAAGAAGTAGTGGTGGTTGTAGGGTCCTCCTTCTTAGGATATAGAGAAAGGCTCCAACACTAACACATGGAATTACTAGGTGAAGTCTCATGGATTGTGGTGAGTCTAGAGATGATAAGTGATAGGCTCCACTTAACAAATTATCTTGAATGGCCCAAGTTCGGTACAACTTATTTTCTGGGCAAGCGAAGAAGAGCATCAATCTTGATTTTGATCATGCATCTTCTAGGAAGGGTGAAAATATCATAGATCTTGTTGTAAGAAAAAGAAATTGAATGACTCAACCTGGCAAGAAATGCCAAACTTGATCTCTAATGTTATAAGTTGAGTGGTGCATCAATTCTGATTAACATTATCTTTTTATTTTTCTTGGGATCATGAAGTAGTAGACTTTAACTCTTTACATATCTTTAGAAAATGTTTGACTAGATTCATAGCTACTTGATTCTTCAACTGGCAAATGTTTGGCTAGATTCATACATGCTAGATTCTTCACTAGGTCACTTGTATAAATACTCACTTTAGGTTGTCTTGCATATTGGCAAGGAATGGAGTTTACCTAGTGGAGATATGAATATCATTATTATACGTGAATTCATCCAAGGAAAGTAATCCACCCAATTCTCTTGATGATAGTTGATTGTACATTAGAGAGATTGTCCCAATACTTGATTTACTCTCTCTATTTGTCCTTTCTTTGAGGGTGTACTTAGTTGAATCAATTCTTGTTTGAATGCCATCGTGTGGTATCATGTTAAATGGATGAAATAGTAAAATATTATCTCTATATAGTTTTTATAAGGAGTTTCCTTATACACCTATTGACACTTTTTAGGTTATTTACATGAGGAGTTGAGTTACTTTAGTGGATTGAATGTGGAGATTTAACAAATGTCTTACATATTCAATGGACCTTTCGTCTTCTTTATGTTACTTGAAAAGTTCTTATGTTTCTTGATTAAGTTTAGATGTCCATTGGACACTTTACATAGGAAGTGTTTTACCCAACCTCAATGTCTACTCTTGGTAGCTTTACTAAGGAGATTTTGAGCTGCAGTTTGATGTGAATAAGGGTAAGAAATTCAAAACTTTAATGAGAAGAGAGATTGAAATTTGTTGATGAAAACTATTAAAGAAAAGGAAGATACATTGTACTTTTTGTTCATGAAGAGAAGTAACTCATAGTAGGGTAACATAAAGAGAGAAAATGGCTTGAAGAGAAAGAGAGTTCTTGGAGGTCTTTTATAAACATATTAATAGTATTTCATGGCTCAATGTAGGGCATAATAGGGGCAGCACTACTATTGTCCTTATCTCTTCCCGATTTATATGCATTTTGGTCATGATCTCAAGCATCTAATACCACTAAGAGTGCAAGGATTGACGGAGGAGAATTATTTGAGGAATTTCTTGGTCTAATATATAGTACATTACTATTGTAATACAATGTATATAGGCTAACCAGTGACAATCTATAGCTTTGACAATTAGAGCTCTCTAAATCTAGGTAAATTGTCTTACCTATAGCTATCATAGTGAGATATAGTATGGATAAATTTGAAAACTTCTTGATTTACTACTAGAGCTCTTGATGCAAGAGTTTATTTTGGGCTGAAATAATTGTCTTGTAAGAGATCTAGCATAGGATTTTCGGATTTGTGTGGGCCACATCATCTTGAATGGAATCTATATTTAGATGGGTTCTCTTCCTAGGAAAGGGGCCTATTTCTTGATTTTGGATCATGTGTAGCGTGATTGGACTGATGCATGCAATGTATTGTTGAGCTCTCATCTTATTGAAATTATATTGAGCTATGATGTTGAACGTATATTAGTGTCGCATTTGCGACGCTAATAGCGACGTAAATAGTGACGCCGCTATTTATCATCGCTAAATAGCGACGCTCCATAAAGAAAAAAAAACGGGCCGAAACCCGAGCGCATTTCATTTCGCGCATTTGTGAAAGTTTTCGAGAGGGAGAGCGAGATAGAGAGCAATCGTTTTTCTTAGAGGGAGAGAAAGAAGTCTTCTCACTGCTGCCGTCCTCGTCATTCACGAAGAAGAGGAGGAACCGCCGTCGCGAAGAGGAGCCGCCAAACCCTTCTTCGAATCTTTACAGTGAGTCTATTCTCTCTCTCTTTTACTTGTTTAGGGTTTAATTTGTGTATATTGAGAGAGGGAGAGGAAATGCGAGAGAAAGAGAGGGAGAGGGAGAGAGAGAAAGAGAAAGAGAGGGAGAGGGAGAGGGAGAAAATGGGAGAGGGAGGGGGAGGAAATGAGAGACGGAGAGGGAGGGAGAGTGCATTCTCTCTCTCTTTTACTTTTTTTATATAATTTGTGTATATTGAGAGGGAGAGAGGAAATGAGAGAGAAAGAGAGGGAGGGATAGGGAGAGGGAGGGAGAGAGAGAGAAAGAGAGGGAGAGGGAGAGGGAGGAAATGGGAGAGGGAGGGTATGAAATGAGAGAATGAGAGAGAGGGAGAGTGCATTCTCTCTCCCTTTACTTTTTTTTGTATAATTTTGTATATTGAGAGAGGGAGAGGAAATGAGAGAGAAAGAGAGGGAGAGGGAGGGAATGGAAGACGGAGGGGGAGGAAATGAGAGAGGAAGAGGGAGGGAGAGAGAGAGAAAGAGAGGAAAAGAGAGGGAGAGGGAGGAGGGGGAGGAAATGAGAGAGGGAGAGGGAGGGAGAGAGCGAGAAAGAGAGGGAGAGGGAGAGGGAGAGGGAGAGGAAATGAGAGAGGGAGAGGGAGGGAGAGAGAGAGAAAGAGAGGGAGAGGGAGAGGGGGAGGAAATGAGAAAGGAAGAGGGAGGGAGAGAGAAAGAGAGGGGGAGGGAGAGGGAGGGAGAGGGAGATTAAACATAATAGGGAAATAAGAGAGGGAGAGGGAGGGAGAAGAAATGAGAGAGGGAGAGGCGAGAGAAAAAAAATGAGAGAATGAGACTAGAGAAAAAAAGAGAGAAAAGATGTTAAACATAATAGAAAAATAGAGAAAGAGAGGGTGCGTGTGAGGGTGAGGGTGAGGGAGGAAGAGGAAATGAGAGAGAGAGAGGAAGAGAGAAAAGGAAATGATGTTAAGAATCGCGTGGTGGGGGGACTTGCTCAAGATGTTGCGCCGAACACACATAGAATGCACAAGGAGAAGCTCACTCAAGAGAAAAGAAGAGAGATGGAGGCCAAAACGTTTTCTTGCTGGTTTCTTCTTCTTCTTCCACACACTTTACAATGTACACAAAGTATATATAAGATATAACATAAAGAAAAGTGGCCTACTAAGTCAAACAATGCATAACCGACTACACTAGTCGACTGGCGCTATAACTATGCCAGCTATAAATAGGGGTAACAACCGGAATATAATAAGTAATGAGTCAGTGGCCATGTGAGAGTCATAATGACCACCGTTGTGCTAAGTGTAGATGTCTGGACCCATCTAACCAGGTGGTCCATCATCAATGTCTGCATGTGTTGAGCTTGTCATCTGAACACTCCCGCTCAATCTCAATTACATCTTTGCAACTCCAAGTAGGCTCCGAAAGCTTCTCTGTACCCAATGCCTTCGTGAAGATGTCAGCTATATGATCCTATGTGCTGACATACACTAAGTCAATCTCACCTGCTAGTACCTTCTCTCTCACAAATTGGTAGTGTATCTCAATATGTTTTGTCGTGGTATGGAACACAGGGTTCCTAGCCAACTGTATACTGCTCATATTGTCACAATGAATGACAATTGAACCTTCCACCTGCACATCCAAATCAGCCATTAACTTTTGTAGCCATACTACCTCACATGCTGCAACAACAGCACCTCTATACTCAGCCTTTATACTCGACAAAGCAACTGCCATTGCTTTTTGCTGCTTCAAGCAACTGTTGCACTACTAGGAGAGAACATGTATCCGCTAGTAGATCTTCTATCAGACATACTACCAGCCCAATCTGCATCTGTGTATCCAAACATCTATACATCTGTACCTGCCTCATAGAAAAGTCCATAATGTAATGTGGACTTCACATATCTCAATATGTGTCTGACTGCATCCAAATGTGGCTTTCTAGGTACTTGCATAAACTGACTCATAAGACCAACAGCGTAGCTCAAGTCTGGCCTTGTAATGGTCATGTAGATCAAACTCCCCACTATCCTCCTGAACATAGTAGGGTTTTCTATCTCATTCCCAACATCAGCACTCAACTTTACATTCTGCTCCAATGGGACTGAAAGTGGTTTGCATACTGTCATACCATACTTGGACAGCATATCCAAGCCATACTTTCTTTGAGACAGCCATATACCATCATCACATCTGATCACCTCAATGCCAAGGAAGTACCTTAGCTCACCTAAATCCTTCATCTCAAACTTCTTCTTCAAAAAATCCTTGACTTCAGCAATCCCACTATCACTATCACCTGTAATAATCAAGTCATCCACATAGATGACTATGATGACCAAACCTGCATCTCCCTTTCTCACATAAAGTGAGTGATCAGCATCAGAAACATAAAAGCCAATATTGACAAGATACTCTCTGATCTTGTTAGACCATGCTCTAGGTGCTTGCTTGAGCCCATAGAGCGCCTTCTTCAACCTGCACACATACGTGGGATGCTCTAAATCTTCATAACTGTAACGTGTCCACTAGAATCATCCAGGACACGTCTTAGCAGTCCATCGGAAAGGATGTCTAGAAAACTCCACCCGGCACTCCCATGGAATGTTACGGGTTTTGCAATCTAGGTCTTCCCGTGTCTGCCACGGAGCGGAAGTATCCTGGCCGTTCCCACTTAGGATCGACCTGAATTTGGGTTTTCTTGTTTGGTCAATAGCTAGCAGCAACTAGCGTCAGACCCGAGCGAACTACTTTACGCAGAAACGCCAGGTCCGAAGCGGATTCACGCTGCACTTGGTTCAAGGAGAATGGAAAATGAGAGGGATGCAAAACTCAACCTCTCAGCCATAAGGCATAGTCCCATTCCGTTCCCCTAAAACAACGTAAATTGGGTAAGATGTAACTCTAGGTCATCGTTCTCGTTATTCGTTTTGATGATGATGGTCATCCCGTTGTTCTTCGAGATTTTTGAGAAATGTTCCCAGCTAACCGGGACCACCCATCCGTAGGACGGACCCATGGTCCATCCTCCGCACTTTCCTCGGTTTGTTTTAGTTATGTAATTATCTAACACATTAATTTGACATATAACAATCAGCTTCTTTAATTAACCCCGTTAAGCACTGGTTCCTTCATGTAATCTTATCACGTGACATAGAAAAACAATATCAAACAACTTCTTTATTATCATTTCATCATTTTATCTTTGAAATACAATGAGTTCCGCCCGTAGGCTTGTCCATAATCCGCCCGAAGGCTATCCAATAATCCGCCAGGGATCACTATTCCAAGTTTCTGCCCGTAGACTAGTATGCGGGCCTCGAGATCCAATCCCGAGTCACGTTAGCCTCTTGTGCAGGACCCGGAAGGCGAGGGATTTACGGCCAAAAGCCCCCCCTGGCACCCAAGCAACCTCCTGCTCCAAGTAGATCACAACGGAAAGACCTCTCGTGGCGGGTTCGGTCCACATTCCCGGCACGGTCAACAACCCCCTTGGTTAGGGTCAAGCAGGCAGTCGGGGGTAACTGAAGCTGCCCCTCCCTTCAGGCCTTCAACCTGAAGCATTTATATATCTTTTCATCCTTTAGTTCCTTGAACAAACAATGCAAACAGTGCTTTCTAAACTGTTACAAGCACAATCAATTCCAGTGGTCGTTTAGTTGGCAAACTGTTAAGGAGTGACTCCTTCTCTCCGAATGCATCCCGCATTCGATCCGGAATCAATTGCAACTTGGCAAGATTCCTATCGTCCTTGGGTCAGGGTCATACCCTGTTAACCCAACTTAACCAATACCTTAGGTTTTATTAATAGTAAATCCCGGCGGCCATGTCGCTTTAATTTATTGTTTAATCATTTGCGTCCGAGCAATTACCTAACTACCCTTAACTTGGCAAATTTTCCCTAATGAGTGCGATGTGACAGGATGACTACCCATCCCCTTGCAAGTTAAACTTGCGCAAGAACCTGCCAACCTCATTCCAAGGATTGGCAAAACTTTCTTGTGATTGAACCACAAGGCTATGCGACGTTGCAACTTGTTACACAAGTGTCGCCTCCATTCCAAGAGATCATTTCACTTTTGAATGGTGTTTTCTGGTCAAGAATTATGATTAGACTCGAAGTAGGGTTTAGGGCGTCTTCTCACTCACCCAATCCTAATTGCACTAGACCGACAACGTTCGGTCCTAGGGATTCCAACTCAAACCAAGTTCTAGCACTAGGTCGAATGATCCTTAGGGTAGAAATCTTAAATCATTATTTACGTGTGTGTCCCATTGGCTCAATTTCTCCGGGAAGGTGGGTAGGACCTTTGGGTTTGAGGACTTCGACTTGGTGTCCAATTACGTTACTTGGCTACATCTCTAACGTGCCAAGCCCTAGCTAGTACTTGGGATTTTTATTGAAACGACTAGTTATGCCTATACGAAACCCTAGCAGTCATGATACTACAAATAACTTGGGTAAATTGACCTACTTGTCTTTGACAAGGACAATTCTTTCCTAGAGATGATATACTTTATCTAAAGTAGGAAAATAGTTGCAAAATGTTACAATACATGTAAACCTGTAATTCATTACTTTCACATACCATAAGATCCGCAATAGCCCTATCCCTTCCTTTTAGTTAAAGTCAAAAGGCAAGATAATTTGAAGAGTAATCTACATAGGGCTTACTAGGATTTAGGTCAAGGGATAACACCTACAACCTTGTGTCTAAGTATTTGCATTTCATGCTTTTATAAACCATGCAATCATTCCTAAATGTTACATGATGAAATGAAGTTTGCGAAAGTAAAAGTGCGACCCTTAGATACAACAACATCGTGAGTGAAGTTCGTGCAATACTAAGGCAAGAGTCGACTTAATCTATTTGCAAGCATCATCCTCCATGCCATTTATAAGATCGGGGTTCTTTATTATGACGTGAAACAGAAGTTAATAAATCCCTCACGCGAATCATAACGAAGGGAGTTATTGACTAAATGCAAAATACTCCTTTCCTACATGACCAATGCACTTTAACAATAATCCTAGGCCATATGTGGCTTCCACTTTGAAGATGCATGACGAGACAGTTGCAACTAAGTTCACAAGGAGAATAAGTACTTTTCATTCATAACTTTGTAGATGCATGATATGCACGGATCCTTTATCTATAATTTATCGAATGTACTATTATCACTACCCATGAATTAATGATAACGTAGAATGAATTTCCCTATGGAGTTAAGTGTATTTAAAACATCTCTTCATGTGGAAATATATTTACGGAACCTGGATTTGTGGATCCGCGGTGATATCCACATGTAAGTCTTGGGAAGAACCTCCCGCAGGTGCGCCTTGCGTCTTCTTGGGAGCCATCATTAGCGTGCTTACGGACTTCCAGTTTGCCTTTACCCTCATGCGATCGATGAGTCTCCTCCAACCGTTGTGATCCGCTTCAAGGTCTTTCCCCCTTTTCCCTCGTACGCCGGAGATTCCTTCCAAAGCACGGATCCTTGAGAGTACCTGCTTGCGGGTTTCAAGGCTTATGGGAGGCCCGGTCTTTAAAACTGAAAAATCCGCGTAGGACCACGGCTTATGGCCTTATCCTTAGAAGATTCTAGGGAAGCTTCTTACTCTGTCCACAGAACGTGACGTGGAAGGAAAGGGGGGTAATGATTGGAGAAGAAGATTCGACAACGAAAAGGGGAGGGGGTGATTAGGACAATGGCGGCGGCACTATGGCAGCGGCTTGGCGGACTGGGCGCAGCAGGGCGGTGATTCTCTGCAGTTGCAGTATGGCGTCCTCCTTCTCTCCCTTTGTACCTCGCTCTTGAACAGCACGGCAACAGGCAGTCTTTCCCCTTCTCTCCCTTTGTTCATGCAGCATCCGTTCTCCTTTTTTTTTCCCTCCTCTCTCTTTAGAGGGAGTATATATAGGCAAGGGGGAAAAGAAGAGTTCCACACGTGGCCCCCTTGCATGGGTTTTCCCCCCTTCTCGATGCAGTCCACGACTTCTCAAGTCCCATCCCCCCACACTCCCTTTTCTCCAGTCGTGCATCGGCTGGGGAAAAAGGGATAAAAATAAAAAAAAATTGCCTTGATAATATTCAAATTGCCCCTCCCAAGAGGGTGTTTATGTGAGACTTGCGGGTTCGAACTTTCGGGTTTGATTTACCAATGCGGAAGACCCCATTTCTCGCGTGCAGGTCACACATTACGCTGCCGATAATTTCAATACGAGAGATAACCTTTGCACAAGGTTTACGTCGTGTGCGGGAAGTCAATATTCACGGGTGGGAATATTACATTCTCTCCCCCTTAGAAGAATCGATATGTCCTCATCTCGAGATAAACTGGGGATATTGAAGGCTGAGAGAGCTCTCATCCATCCAGGTAGCATCCTCTTCGGGATAATCTTTCCACTGGACGAGGCATTCTTTCAAGGTTCTAGATCTTAACTGTCTCTCCCTAACATCTAAAATCTTATCCGGTCTTAGTTCAAGGACTCCTTGACTAGGCATTACAATTTGTTGGTCATCGAGTACATGATTAGGGTTGGGCACATATTTTTTTAAGAGACTAATATGGAATACATTGTGAACTTTTAGGTTATCCGGAAGTTGCAATTTATAAGCATTGGGTCCCAGGCATTTGAGGATTTTATACGGCCCACAATACCTTGGACTTAGCTTCTTGCATTCCCCTAGAGATAGAGAACTCCTTTTCGGGCGTACACGAATGAAGACCATGTCTCCTTCTCTGAAGACCCTCTCTTGGCGTTTCAAATCCGCATATGCCTTTTGTCTATCTTTGGCTGCTTGTATGTCTTGTCTTATTGACCTTATTTGGTCATCCATGTCCTCCAACATTTGTCTTGAAGCTTCAACTCTTAGGGTTGGATCAGAAAAGTTTAGGGGACTTCGACAATCATGACCATACAATGCCTGGAAAGGGGTCATTTGAATGCTTTGCTGGTAAGAAGCATTGTAGGCAAATTCTACTAACGGCATGTATTGAATCCACCTCTTCGGCTCTCGACAGCAGTAAGCCCTAAGCATATCCTCAATGATTTGATTTACTCGCTCTGTTTGTCCATCTGTTTGGGGATGGTAGGCAGTGTTAAAACAGAATTGAGTTCCAATAGCTTCAAAGATAGCTCTCCAGAAGTGTGAAGTGAAAAGAGAATCTCGATCGCTAATGATCCTTCTAGGTAACCCATGTAGCTTGAATATCTCCTTGATAAACACTCTTGCAATGTCGGAGGCTTTATAGTTTGTCTTTACCGGAATCAGGTGTGCAACCTTAAAAGCATGTCAACTACAACCATAATAGAGTTGTATCCTCCTTGGACTTGGGGTAATCCCACCACAAAATCCATACTGATGAATTCCCATTTCATCTGGGGAATGTCAAGTGGTTGCAATTTTCCTGGCATCATGACATGTTCAGCCTTGATACGTTGGCAAGACAAACATTCAGTGACATATTTGAGAACGTCACCTTTGAGCCTCTCCCAATGGTAGCTCTTCCTAACTGCATTAAGAGTTTTTGCATAGCCAGGATGTCCTGCGAAAGGGGAATCATGAGCTTCCCATAATATCTTCTGCTTAAGTGACTGGCTTGTTGGTATACATAGCCTTGTTCTGTAGTAGACAAGTCCATTATCAATGGAAAATTCCCGATACTTAGCTTGTAACTTCAGATTCTGCTCCTTGGTGGATATTTCTTTTATCATGGTTTGGTAGGTCAAATCATGGCATGCTTCCTCTCTAGCTAGTTCGAGTATAGGGTTGCTTGGCATAGATACCTTTGTAGCTAGAGATCTGGCCGTTGATGGGTTCTGCAAGATTAGGGAATTTAGGAATGCCTTGCGACTAAGTGCATCGGCAACTACATTCTCTTTCCCTGGTCGATACTTGATTTCAAAATCATACTCCTCCAATACTTCAATCCATCGATGTTGCCTCATGTTGAGCTCGTTCTGGGTAAAAATCCATTTGAGACTCTTATGATCGGTTACTAGAGTAAACTTGTTACCCAACAGGTAGTGTCTCCAAAGCTTTAGAGCATGGATGACAGCTAATAATTCCAGATCATGCGTGGCATAATTCTTTTCATGACTCTTCAATTTCCTTAAAGAATATGCTACTGGGTGACCTTCCTGCATAAGTACACACCCCAAGGCAAGAATGTTGGCATCAGTTACTACCTCGAACTCCTTATTGAGGTCAGGAAGTTTTAGAATAGGTGCTGATACCAAACTTTGCTTCAACCTATCGAAACTAGTTTGTTCGGCAGTTGACCATGCAATGGACGTTTGCTTCCTCAATAATTCTGTCAAAGGTGCTGCAATCAAGGCATAGTTTTTTATGAAGACCCCATACCATCTTGTCAATCCAAGAAAGCTGAGTATTTATTTGACAGTTGTTGGTATTTGGCCATCCTAGAACATTTCTAACTTAGGCTGGCTCCACTGAGATTCCTTCTACCGATATGATGAATCCCAGATAACCAATCTAATGTTTGAGGAATGCCTAATTTCGTCATCTTAGCATACAACTTGTGTGACCTCCTTGTCTCAAGGAAAATCCGAAGTTGGGGTTCATGATCTTCTTCCTGTTTAGAATAAACTAAAGTATCATCGAAGAAGACAAGCATGAAATCATCAAGATATGGTCTAAAAATATCTTGCATTAATCTATTGAAGGTGGCAGGTGCATTTGTAAAGCCGAATGACATAACCAAGAACTCAAAGTGCCCTTATCTTGTATTGAAGGCCGTTTTTTGAATATCTTCATCCTTGATCCTGATTTGATAGTAACCTGACCTGAGATCAATTTTGGAGAAGATCTTTGCACCTTGAAGGCGATCAAGAAGCTCATCTATTCTAGGAATAGGATACTTGTTCTTGACTGTTGATTGATTCAACCCACGGTAATCAATACATAGTCGAAGTGTCCCATCTTTCTTTTTCTGGAATAGTACTGGAGCTCCCCATGGTGAGTTGCTAGGCCGGATGTAACCCTGGTCTAACAGTTGCTTGAGTTGTTACTTCAACTCTATAGCTTCTGGTATGGACATTCTATAAGGTCTCTTTGCAATTGGCGCAGCTCCAGGCATTAGCCTTATTTCATGATCGACTTCTCTTGGAGGTGGAAGTTCAGTTAATTCCTCAGGGAATACGTCAGCGTATTCCTTTAGCCAAGAGGGTCCCTCATGAAACTCTTGCCTTTGATCTAATTTGTTAAGTTTGATCAGGTAAACAGGTAATCCTTTTCTAACCCCTTTTATGATCCGCGATACTTTGGCTAACTGGATTCTTGGCACTCCTACCTCACCTTGAGTCGTAACAAACTCACTTTCAGAGTTTCGAAAGGAAACTTGACCCTTCCCACAGTGGATGTGAGCATCATTAGGCTTAAGCCAATCCATCCCGAGTAGACACTCATGGATACCTAAATTCATGACTCTGAATTTGACTGAGGTTTTCTTTCCTCCCAGATAGAACTCCTCCTTAGCAGTTTGCCTGGTACAAGTTACCTCACGACCGTTTGCCAATTCCACAAGTAGGGTGGGAGCTTCTACTGTGGCTATTCCTAATCTTTTAGCACACGCTGGTGAGATAAAGGAATGTGTACTGCCACAATCAATCAAGGTTTTGAAACCTTTACCTTGATAGTCCGACGGTGTTTGAATCACCGAGAACTGACGATTCGGCCCCTTCTTGTGTAAAGCGGCATGGACTGTCGCTCTTTCGAATTCCGCTTCCATAGTCGGATCTTCCTCTTCTTCTTCTTCACATCTTTGCTTATTGGTAATGCAGGTAGTTTTCCCTCTCCCATGGGTGGCGGCTCCTTGACCGCGGCCTGCACCTTGACGGTGTCCCTCGCTGAGCTTGGGACATTGCCTTTTGAAGTGACCGAGTTCGTTGCAGTGGAAACATCGGAGGTTTCGGCCATTACTGTGAGTAGGAACAAAGTTATTGACGTTATTTGTCCTTGCTTTCTTCCTTTGTCCCTGAATGTGGCCTTGAACTCTCTTAACTTGGGGTCTGAATGCTCCTCTGTTCGGGTCGCTATAAGACCAATTCTTAATACCCCTTGGTTTAGCTTGCACTTCCTGAATTATAGGTGCCGCTCGAATGAGTGCATCCTGAAGATCCGATGGTCGCATAGATTCGAGACGAGTATTTACAGGTGGATTTAAGCCCGCACAAAATTTGGACACCTGCTGCGTCGTGTCCATTTGTGGTGCATACTTTAAGAGTGAGACAAATTTAGAGTAGTATGCGTCAAGGGTGAGTCCTAACTGTTTTAGCTCATAGAACTCATTCATTTTCTGTGTACGATATGCAGGTGGCAAATATCTCCCCTGCACGGCTTGCTTTAACTTCTCCCAGGTAACGGACCCCTCTGAAGTCCCTTGATCCCTGCACCATTGTTTCCACCATAATCTAGCTTCACCGGTGAATTTTAATTTGGCGAGCATGGCCTGATTGGTAGGTGCAGTACTAGCTGCTTCGAAGTAATCCTCCATAGATTCAATCCAAATTTCAGCATCAGACTGGACGAATCTACCTTTCCCGTCAAACTCGGGTGGCTTTATCTGTTTGAGGAGGAACTTCTTCTCCTGGATCACAGCGGTACTTGATGTAGGGGGCAAATTTGGAACCTGTACCTGGGTAAAAGTTTTCTTAATGTTATTATATGATAGTTGACATTAGCTTATCTTTAGTTCAGCTATCTCGTAAATCATGAAGCTACTTAGCTTTTCGTAACAACCCTGATGCACAATCGGATATTGATAAAAAAAGTCCTTATTTATATTTACATGGGCGTAGCCTTATACAACATCTCGTGCGATGATAATCCAATCATTACATTTAGTTTTGGGAGAACAACATTGTATTGGATTTGTCTACAGGAACTGTGTAATAGTAGGGTTTTGGGTCATGGATCTTTAGGAATTGATAATTCATCGGAAGTTCAGGATATCCTTTCCACTGGAATCCATATTTCCCATGGCGGCCCAACACCTTAATCCTGTCGGCTGGGATTACACGGGTTACTTCCTCATATACATATGAGTTCAATTCAACCCTCCGACCTTGAATATGCAAAGTCGAATTTACGTGAGCTTCCACAAAAATGAACAGCTTCACGGCTTTCAAATCTTCCAACCACTTGATCCTCTCTAGGTTGGTTTGTAGATAAGCAAACCGGTGGGCAGCTATGTAGTAGATTCTTGAAGACCCAGTCCATCTTCGTTCTATGTATAAAGGTGATAGATTATAAATCTGTTCCAGGATATTCATCATTTCAACTCTCTGCCTATAATGCGGAGAATGCATTGCAGTCATAAACATGATCCGGAACACCAAAAACTTGTTCCACGCTTCATAGTTCTGCAAGACAGTATTGAAGATGAGGAAATGTTTGGACAGCAACAATTTCTTTACTTCATTTTATTGAGATCTCACAAAAACAATTCCGTTGTTGGTCGGCTCTGATACCAACTGTAACGTGTCCACTAGAATCATCCAGGACACGTCTTAACAGTCCATCGGAAAGGATGTCTAGAAAACTCCGCCCGACACTCCCATGGAATGTTACGGGTTTTGCAATCTAGGTCTTCCCGTGTCTGCCACGGAGCGGAAGTATCCTGGCCGTTCCCACTTAGGATCGACCTGAATTTGGGTTTTCTTGTTTGGTCAATAGCTAGCAGCAACTAGCGTCAGACCCTTCCTTTTAGTTAAAGTCAAAAGGCAAGATAATTTGAAGAGTAATCTACATAGGGCTTACTAGGATTTAGGTCAAGGGATAACACCTACAACCTTGTGTCTAAGTATTTGCATTTCATACTTTTATAAACCATGCAATCATTCCTAAATGTTACATGATGAAATGAAGTTTGCGAAAGTAAAAGTGCAACCCTTAGATACAACAACATCGTGAGTGAAGTTCGTGCAATACTAAGGCAAGAGTCGACTTAATCTATTTGCAAGCATCATCCTCCATGCCATTTATAAGATCGGGGTTCTTTATTATGACGTGAAACAGAAGTTAATAAATCCCTCACGCGAATCATAACGAAGGGAGTTATTGACTAAATGCAAAATACTCCTTTCCTACATGACCAATGCACTTTAACAATAATCCTAGGCCATATGTGGCTTCCACTTTGAAGATGCATGACGAGACAGTTGCAACTAAGTTCACAAGGAGAATAAGTACTTTTCATTCATAACTTTGTAGATGCATGATATGCACGGATCCTTTATCTATAATTTATCGAATGTACTATTATCACTACCCATGAATTAATGATAACGTAGAATGAATTTCCCTATGGAGTTAAGCGTATTTAAAACATCTCTTCATGTGGAAATATATTTACGGAACTTGGATTTGTGGATCCGCGGTGATATCCACGTGTAAGTCCGGGGAAGAACCTCCCGCAGGTGCGCCTTGCGTCTTCTTTGGAGCCATCGTTAGCGTGCTTACGGACTTCCAGTTTGCCTTTACCCTCATGCGATCGATGAGTCTCCTCCAACCGTTGCGATCCGCTTCAAGGTCTTTCCCCCTTTTCCCTCGTACGCCGGAGATTCCTTCCAAAGCACGGATCCTTGAGAGTACCGGCTTGCGGGTTTCAAGGCTTATGGAAGGCCCGGTCTTTAAAACTGAAAAATCCGCGTAGGACCAAGGCTTATGGCCTTATCCTTAGAAGATTCTAGGGAAGCTTCTTACTTTGTCCACAGAACATGACGTGGAAGGAAAGGGGGGTAATGATTGGAGAAGAAGATTCGACAACGAAAAGGGGAGGGGGGTGATTAGGACAATGGCGGCGGCACTATGACAGCAGCTTGGCGGACTGGGCGCAGCAGGGCGGTGATTCTCTGCGGTTGCAGTATGGCATCCTCCTTCTCTCCCTTTGTACCTCGCTCTTGAACAGCACGGCAACAGGCAGTCTTTCCCCTTCTCTCCCTTTGTTCATGCAGCATCCGTTCTCCTTTTTTTTTCCCTCCTCTCTCTTTAGAGGGAGTATATATAGGCAAGGGGGAAAAGAAGAGTTCCACACGTGGCCCCCTTGCATGGGTTTTCCCCCCTTCTCCATGCAGTCCACGACTTCTCAAGTCCCATCCCCCCACACTCCCTTTTCTCCAGTCGTGCATCGGTTGGGGAAAAAGGGATAAAAATAAAAAAAATTTGCCTTGATAATATTCAAATTTCCCCTCCCAAGAGGGTGTTTATGTGAGACTTGCGGGTTCGAACTTTCGGGTTTGATTTACCAATGCGGAAGACCCCATTTCTCGTGTGCAGGTCACACATTACGCTGCCGATAATTTCAATACGAGAGATAACCTTTGCACAAGGTTTACGTCGTGTGTGGGAAGTCAATATTCACGGGTGGGAATATTACATTAACTTGCTGGTTGATCCATATACACTTCTTTCTGCAAATCACCATGCAAGAAGGCATTATTCACATCCATTTGCTGCAACCTCCAACCTTTGACTGCTGCCAAAGAACCACACATTTGACAGTTGCCATCCTAGCAATTGGACTAATGGTTTCTTCATATTCTATGACATATGTCTGGGCATAGCCTTTTGCAACCAGCCTAGCTTTGTACCTATTAATAGAACCATCTGCATTGTGCTTAATCTTATAAACCCACTTACATCTAATAGCTTTCTTGCCCTTCGGCAATGATACTAGATCCCAAGTCTTATTGGCCTCTAATGTAGCCATCCCCTCATCCATTGTTGCATCCCAATGAGCATGATCAACAGCCTCCTCAAAACATGTGGTCTCAACATCCTTAACTAGTTTTACCATATAAGCATAATGGTGAGCTGCATAACCTTCAAAACCAAATCTTTTGACAAGGTATCTAACCCTGCTAGATCTGTTTACTACTGGATCACTCAATGGAGTCTTTGCATTGACACGTGCTCTTTGCACACCTGGAGTCCTCATTGAAGGAATGCCAAGCTCATCATCCAAGCTCTCTGAGCCACTGGAGTCTCCATCAAGAACTGTATCAATGCGATCAGACACTTTATTCTTTCCTTTGTCTTTACTTGTAGTGCTACTAGATGCACCTGAAGATGTAGAGCTACTCCTTAGTCTCCTAGACAAAAGACTACCAGATGATGTCTCTGGTCCACTAAGAGTTAGTGATTCTTGCTTTTCATCCTGCACATAAGTGTCATGATCATCATCATCATCCAATGCATCACCACTAAATGCATACCAACTGCTCATTTCATCAAAGATGGCATCCTTGCTCACTCTGAACTTACATGTGACAGGATTATAACAGCGAAACCCTTTTTTCTCTAAAGAGTATCCAATAAAGATACATTTTTCTGCCTTTGGATCAAGCTTCTTTCGTAGCTCATCTAGCACATGAACATATGAAACATAGCCAAATACCTTCAAGTGCGATACATCAAGCTTCTTGCCAGTAAAGCATTCTTCATGAGTCATCCCATGAATTGCAGCTGTGGGAGTTCTGTTCATAATATAAACAGCAATATGAATAGCTTCAGACAAAAAATGCTTAGGCATATTCTTTTCAGCCATCAAGGCGCGTACAACTTCTGCAATATGCCTGTTTTTCCTTTCTGCAACCCCATTTTGCTGTGGGGTATACCTACATGTGAACTGTCTCTTTATCCCATGAGACCTCAGAAAATCACTCAACTCATTCGAGAGGTACTCTCCCCCTCCATCTGACCTTAAGCACTTTACTTTCAAGCCTGTTTCTCTTTCAACTGCAGCCTTGAAAGTTCTAAAGTGCTCAAATGCTTCACTCTTTTCCTTCATAAAATATACCCACAGCTTTCTAGAATAATCATCAATGAATGTGACAAAGTATAAAGTGCCTCCAAGAGATACATTTTGTGTAGGCCCCCAAATATTTGTATGCACAACATCAAGGATGTTTCTACTTACATGTCTATCATGTGAAAAGGGTTGTCTTGTCTACTTACCAAACTAACATGCTTCGCATACCTTATGAAATTCTACAACTCTAAATGTAGGAAGACCTGTAACCAACCCTTTGGACTACATTAATTTCAGCCTTTGCACATTTGCATGTCCAATGCGTTTGTGCCAAATTTTAATATCTGCAACAATACCTTTCCCTTTAGCATACATGGCAGCATTCATAGTAGGAATTTCAGTATCCAAAGTAAACATACGTCTCTAACTCTACTTTTCTTTGCAACCAACCTGCACTTGTCATTGAAGTCTTCTACAAAGCAGCCCTTTGCATTAAATCTGACTTGCAGCCCTTACTCTACCATTTGACCAATTCACACCAAGTTCTTTGTAATAGATGGTACATGTAATACATCTGAAAGACTCTTTGTCTTACCATTATGCAAGGACAAGGAAACTTTTTCAATGTGTGAAATTGGATGGCATGAATCATCACCCGTATGCACATAACCTACATTTTGCAAATCCTGCATCTCTCTAAACCATTCTGCATGGCTGTATTGGATGCACCTGAATCAACATACCAAACATCATCATGTGTTCCCTTTCCTATAACAGCATTCAGTATATGATACATAACAAACTGACGCTCATTTTTGTCTTCATTCTGTCACGAAGACGATGCATAGTTTCCTTACTGTAACTTATCACTACGAATATCATATTTCTTAGAATAACATTTGGCTGCAATATGACCTATTTTGCCACAGTAGTGACACACAATACCAGAGTTGCTGGAACCTCTATTCTACCATCCACCTCTTCCTTTAAAGCTCCCCTTGCCTCTAAAGTTACCACGATCTCCTGAAACCTGCATATCCCCAAATTGCTGATTCAATTTGTTTTGCTGGTTGTCACTACCACGTCCTGTACCACAGCCTCTTGCTGGTTGTCACTACCACGTCCTGTA
Organism: Lygodium microphyllum; assembly: GCF_053477565.2. Classification (NCBI taxonomy): domain Eukaryota; kingdom Viridiplantae; phylum Streptophyta; class Polypodiopsida; order Schizaeales; family Lygodiaceae; genus Lygodium; species Lygodium microphyllum. Next base: position 3,058,170 of record NC_141154.1, read on the forward strand.
CCACGTCCCCTTCCTGAACTGGAGTAGAAAGCTTGGACCTGTTCACCACTTCTTTCAGATGTCTCACTCTGCATGTTGATCTCTTCAGTGATCATAAGGGAGACCAACTCATCGAAATCTGGAAATAGCTTTCTAACATATACGGAAGTTACAAAAGACTTCGAAGCCTTTTCATTGTAAAGTTCACCCAAGGTAGACGACACCAAATCATCATCATCAGGCATTGCATCAATCGCGGCCAATGCATCTGCAATGCTCCTTACCTTCAGTGCATACTCATTGATAGACATCTTCCCTTTCTTCAATGTATTCAACTCTTGCTTGAGTTGAATCTTTCATGCCTTTGTATTTACGGAAAACATACTTTCAAGTATGGGACAAGCTGCATATGAATTCTCTGCATTTCTAATATGTCCCAGTATATTATTCTCAATTACTGTAGATAGCCAATACATGACATTCTTATCTTTTGCATTCCATTCCTTCTGTGCCTTTGTCTCTTCTGCAGTTGGAGAATCACTCACCTCCGTCTCCTTTTCTTCACCTGAAATAAACTCATAGAGGCATTTTCCAATAAGAAAGTTCATGACACGGGACTTCCATGAAGGGTAGTTGTTCTCGTCAAGCTTCTCAATGATGGGGCTTCCACTGTTCTCAGCCATTATCACAAAAATAATACCAGACAGCAAGTAAATCTTTTGCAACCCTTGACCCGTAGTGCACAGCAATATACCAGACAACCTTTTTCACTGTCTGCTCAACAATACATGCAATCTGTAACATTTTTGCAAATAAACCTTATTTTTGCTTCCTGCAAATACCTCAAGAATTACAATTTCACAATCTGTAACCTGCGCACCCACTTTCGGTCAAAACAACCGAAATCACAGTGTACCCTGAAACTGTTGTGCGCAACCTTGTGGCTCTAAAATGGGGCCTGAAACGGCTTCAGCCTTTGAAATCAGCCTCTCTTAGTGGCGCGGCTTTGATACCATAACAAGGATTGCGTGGTGGGCAGACTTGCTCAAGATGTTGTGCCAAACACACACAGAATGCACAAGGAGAAGCTCACTCAAGAGACAAGAAGAGAGATGGAGGCCAAAACGTTTTCTTGTTGGTTTTTTCGTATTCTTCCATACAATTTACAATGTACGCAAAAGCCAGAAACACAAAGGTGTCGTGCAAATCCATCCATTTTTTTCGGAATCTATTTCGAGAAATCTAGATTGACCTCGTCGAACTGTTGCTCCAACTCCTCCAAGTACCACTTTGAACCACTACACATCGAATAGTATCATGGAGAAGCTACCGTAATCCACCGTAATAATACTTTGCAAGTTTCCAAAATACTCCATCTCATCCACAACAGTGTTTGGATCCGTTGCTCATCGCCAACTCTCTTGCTCGAACCTTGCCATGACACCACAATCCATTGTGGAGCGCATTTTGTCAATACGCTCCACGCGAAAATATCGTCCGCACGACCACGCTGCGCTATATATTTTGTACTGTACATTGAAACACTCAAATTAGATATCGCATATAAAATTTAGATATGACAGATTCTAAATCCCTCGTCACCTTTAGACTACATCCCCTCGAGAATTCCCACTCCTCCATTGAGACCTCTATCCCTTCGCGAGATGTTGCGGTGAAGGCTCCATGCAACCATTGCGTTGACATAAACCTTGGCATCTCCTCCATGCCTTCGGGATATCGAATTGGTTGATGACGCGTACTACGTCAAAATTCAGCTCGCGCTTCCTCTTGATCTTGCCTTGCAATCTAGTACTTGGCGAGCCACGTCTCCATGGAGGCATGGTGCAACATACAAAAGTGATTCACCTTCTCTTCCATTAAGGCATCCATTCTTTTTTCTACCCCATTTCCAACCACCACATCTCCAGTCAGTCTATCATTGTCCTTCAGTGACCATAGCATTTCATTGTCTGGTTCCACCGTTGGTAGCCATTGTGAAATATGCACTAGCGCCTCACACACCAACCAATCTTCGGCCATGATACCTTCTGGCAGAGCTCATTGTCGCACAAAGTCTTTCAGGGTTTTCATGAAGCACTCCAGGAAGAACATCCATCACGTATGGACAGGTCCAGCAACCTCCACTTTGTCCAGAAGATGCACAAGAAGGTGAATTTGTATTGTAAGCATGCTAATGGGCAGGTATTTCTCAAAGAGACAGACCGTCTCCACTGCTCCCCGCCTCACAGATTCAATAGAGGACATCTTAATATCTTTCTGTGAGATCCATTGCACCAAAGTCAACAACTTGTAAATGGCCCCACGAATTTCTGGAGTAAGGCATCCTGCAATCGCGATCGGTAGTACAAACTGCCACAAATGAGAAAGCATTATGAATAATGACCACATTCCAAATAGCAAAATTCTCACGCTAATTACAATCTATTCGTAGCACAAACCTGACATATCTTATGTCAATCATGGGATTTTAGCCCCGTCTTTAGAAAATGCGGACCTGAGAGAACGCATTATACCCGTTAGAGTGTGGATAGACTTAGTTACTTGCTTCACAATGTGCTCTTCTTTAGTGGACAAACCCAAGGAGCGTGAGGAAGCTGCACGCGACCATCAGTTATCGACTGCGGCCAAAGCGCCTCCATCTTACCTATCTCCTTTAAATCCATTCGTGCCCCTATAGTGTCTCTCTTTCCTATGATGTGGTCCCATAGCAAGCTGCCCACATTCTTGAAAATATACATGGGATCCAACAAGTGGTTGACCTGTAAGTGGGTCCAATATGGCAACTTGTAGAAAATTGAGAACCGCCGCATTCCATTTGGATGTGATTCCGCGTGGACCATTTTTAGCTCGTACCAGCTTGCGGCGTTCATACATGTTGGAGGTTGTCCAAGGAAACCTTCCCTGAGTTCATGATTCTCCGGCAAGAAAGCAGCGTGTTCTTGATATACCATCTTCCTCATGGTTCGTGACCTTCGAGAGTCTAACTGTGGCCCGCACAATGAACATGCATGATAACCAGAGGTAACCGAACCTGTTCCAACAGGACGACCTAGTGAATACTTGACTGAATGAGATAAAATATAGATATTACCAGCGAGAATAGAGGCCTGCTCACCTGAGCACTCTCCCAATCCCGGAGAGTCATGCATCGTCCACATGAGAATGGCTTGAATATTGGCTGACCGCCGCCGACCATCGCGCCTGCTCATATCTTGCACAGTGACCCCCTCCTCCCACAAAATCTTAAGCTCATCGACTAATGGACAAAGATACACGTCCATATTTTTTACTTTGTAGCGGCCTGGGATGAGCAAGGTAAGGATGAGATGTCCTTTGTTCGTAGAAAGCCATGGAGGGATGTTGTAGTTGACAAGAACTATAGGCCACACACTGTAAGAAGTTGAGCGAAGACCGAATGCATTCACGCCATCCATTACGAGACCGAGTCGAAGATTCCTTGGTTCTCACACAAAGCCTTGGAAGGTAGAGTCAATGTGGCTCCATGCGCGTGAATCTGCTAATATTCATTGAACTCCATCCGTGGACCTATTCTGCGCATGCCACGTTGTCAAGCTCGCCATGCCGGACGTACGAAACATGTGGTTTATGCGGGGGATGAGCGAAAAGTGTCTAAGAACTTTTTGAGGGATGGTTTCCCCTTGCAAGTCCTGTCGACCTATGACCACCACACTTTGGACATGTCTCCATAGTCTCTTATTCTCCTCAAAATAGTATACAATCGTTGATACATGCATGGATGTTATTGTAGTCCATGGCAAGCTTCCGTAAAACATGTCGTGCATCATCATGAGACTCAGGTATGGTATTTGTAGATGGTAATATATCATATTTCAATAACTTGAAAAAAATCATAAAACACCTTGAAAAAGCACAAATGTTTGTAATAATAGTGTCAAAAAAGAATCAATGAAGCCTATGTACAAGGTACCTGAACAACTCGGTCACACTCTTATCGCTCCACCCGTATTTTGCTTGCACACTTAAGAGTGCAAGCAGTGTCTTCAAGTGAGATACTCAGCACCCATCATATAATGGTATGGATGCTTCCTCTCTAAGTGAATCAGAAGTGTCGACGTCCATGAGAATCAATGCATCGATCATTGCCTCCATCTCAGGCTCCAGGATTGTAGGTAGGTATGGAAGGTTGTCTGTCTCCTCTGTCATTGACGGTATAGATTAGCCTTGCGAGTGGTGGATTGGCTCCTGCACTCCATCCATCGCACGCCCACAAATCTTCTAATTGGCCGCAAAGGGTGCACTCCCCCTTGGGATGAGACATCACTTGCCTGGATAGAAAATTTGCCAGCAAGACCCAATCTTATTGTATATGGTATTCAATTAGCTTGCGAGTACAATGCATGATTGATATTAACTTCAAATTACCGTTTGCTGAAAATTCGCAATCGCTTAATCAACGATCTCAGATTGAAACTCGCCAAATCATCGTACGTGTTCTATAGACAATCGACGTTTTCGTCTAATTGCCAACTTGCATTGAGAGCAAGGACATGGGACACGCTGATTAAGATACGCCTTGCGATCTTGAACAACAAGACCTTCGTTTTCCATCTTGTCTACGTTACAACAAACAATTTAATGACTTGTAATACAATTTGGGAAAACGAGGCTCAAATGGATAGCTTAATGGAGATGTATATCAAGTTGTAAGTTGACCATAAGCTCTTGCTTGAGAGGTTTTAGCCTCTACAAGAGGTTGAGAAGCAAATTTTGAAAAACATTGAGGTTGATATTGATGCATCCATGGTGTTGAAATCTAAACTTCAAGATATAAGAAATGCTTTACTGATTGATGTAAAAAATGCATGGGACATAGTAGTTGAGAGATTTATTGATGTTATATCTCGGCCATATACCATGCTCAAGGATTTGTTTGTCCCCGTAGATAATTATTCATTATTATAGAAAAAAAAGGCATTTGTTCATAAGGTTCATGAGTTGAAGACTAAATGTTTGGACTTGACTAAAAGATTGGATAATGCCTTAGATACTAAAAGGAAAAGTAATGAATATGTTACTTCATCATTGCAACAAAAAGATTGGTGACAAGGATGCTATGATTAATGAAGTTCTTCACGAGGTGAATATAGAATTGAAGGGGATGGAGCATGATTCTTATTTAGGATTTAGTGGTGATCAGTCAATTATTGAGGTGTCTTCTTGTATGGCCATTATACCTTATATACCTAGCTACGATCTCTAGGTTATGTACTTTGAGTATCTTAGAGGGGCTCTACTAGGATTAGTTATACAACTGCACTAGAGGGCTTTGAGTATAAGTAATCCTAGTCAACAAAATTATGAGTATCATTGAGGATCTCTTAGTCTAATAATAAATCAATCTCAACAAAAAGCATCTTAGTAATGTGGTTTTTTTGTCCTAGGTCCATGTATAAAAATTAATGTCATCTATGAAATTTATCAACTTTTATTGTAATGATTGGAAGACATCAAATGCAACAATGTAATACAAGGTTACCATGTCAAAGACAATATCACATAGTAAAAATGTTTGTGCATGTGTGGGTGTGTGTGTATGTGTACCATAGTTATAAAATTTGTTCCAATCAATTATACTCGTAGTCATAACCTTTGAAGAAAATTCCTATGCTCAATTTAAGGGATTCTTCTTCTATGGCAATACTTTTGGGTTCATTTTGATGAAGTACCATAATGACCATTAGCTAGGGGATCATTTTCTTTTAGTCCTTCTGTTGACTAGTTGGCATGATTACTAATTTGTTATGCCTATAAAGTTAATACAAAAATAAGGAATTATGCATATCAAAATTAGATCCCCTACTTGGACATTATGAAGGATGTGACCAATTTTAAGCCATCTTAAAGAGTCACCAATGTACGTGGCCCATGGTAAAGCACATTGCATACCATTATCGATAAGTCTATTATCGTGCATCTTAAATCTCCTAATTAGATTTTATAAAGTGTATGACCAATTTTTAGCCCTCTTAAGGAGTCGATGTAATGGTACCCATAAAAAAAGCAAAGTGCATACCATTACCATAATCATGGATATGTTATCGTTCCAATATATACACACATAGGTGGACTACATCTTGAGTAGACAAAAGCTATCCATTTGAGTAGACATACATCTCCATAAAGCTATCCATTTGAGTATACATCTCTTTCTCTTTCTCTTCCTCTCTCATTTCCTCCCTCTCTCTCTCCCTCTCCCTCTCTTTCTCTCTCATTTCCTCTCCCTCTCACAATATATCCTAACACTCTCCAAAAGCAAAAGGGAGAGGGAGAGAGAGAATGCACTCTCCCTCCCTCTCCCTCTCTTTCTCTTTCTCTCCCTCTCTCATTTCCTCCCCCTCCCTCTCCCTCTCCCTCTCCCTCTCTTTCTCTTTCTCTTTATCTTTCTCTCCCTCTCTCTCTCTCTTTCTCTCCCTCCCTCCCTCCCTCTCTCCCTCTCTTTCTCTCTCATTTCCTCTCCCTCTCACAATATATCCTAACACTCTCCAAAAGAAAAAGGGAGAGGGAGAGAGAGAATGCACTCTCCCTCCCTCTCCCTCTCCCTCTCTTATTTCCTCCCCCTCCCTCTCCCTCTCCCTCTCTTTCTCTTTCTCTTTCTCTTTCTCTCCCCTCTCTCTCTCTCTCTTTCTCTCCCTCCCTCTCCCTCTTCCTCTCTTTTTCTCTCATTTCCTCTCCTAAACAAGAAAAAGAGAAAGTGATTTAAACCTTAAACAAGCAAAATAAGGAGAGACGGAGACTCACCGATGAGATATGGCGACTAGGGGGCGACTCCTCTTCACGATGAAGGATCCTCCTCTCCTTCGCAAACAGCGGCGGCGGCAAGTCTTCTTTCTCTCCTTCTCTCACGACGGTCGCTCTCACTCTTAAAACACAAAACACAAAGACGTGAAATAAAGCCGCGCTCGATTTCGGCCTATTTTTTCCCCTGTGGAGCATCGCTATTTGCGTTGCAAAAGCAACGCAAATAGCGACGCATATATAGGGATGCCAATAACAACGCCGCTACCCGCGTCGCTACTTGCCGTCGCTATAAGCTTAAATCCTTGTAGTGTATATACATATATGACAAGATTCAAATTTTGATTTGCATACTCTCTAATTGATAGGATTCTTTGGTCCAATTGATACTATCTTCTAGCTAGCTTTTCTTTTGCAATGGGAGAGATAAACACTTGAGCCATCTTAGCTTTGAACTCCTCCCAATTATCTAGCTACTAATTTTTCCTCTTTATGTATCTCCACTATTTATGAGCAAAGCCCTCAAGGTAAAGTGTAGCAAAAATATGTTTTGGTAATCAGACCTAGCAAAATGTTAAAGTAGGACTCTAATTTTGAATTCCGCTCCTCTAAATCAATAGATGATGATGAATAGTCATTATATTTGGTTAACATAATCTTATCACATACTTCCCTCTCAAGAAAGCCTTGTTATCCATTAGTTAATTTAGACTACATGTCTATGTAGCTACCATTGAAGTTTAAAAGATTAGGGACACTTCTATGATAGTTGGTTTGAAACTTGCTTAGAGGAATGGGTGGCTAGCTTGTAGTGGTTTGAGGACGATTTGACCCATGAGTCCTCAACATAGTCTCATTAACCCCAAAAGAAGTCTCCCCAAACTCATAACTGCTATGTGGCACTACAAGAGAAAGGCCCTATAGACGCGCACTGTACACGCGAAAAAGCGGGCACATTTATAAGCGCATGTATCAGTGCCTCTATTCACACTAGTATAAAAAACACGTCTATATATCCGCGTTTATAAACGCACTTATAGATGCGAAAATAAACGCACATATTTTTCATTTCTCATAAAGTCCCTGAATATGACCAAACCTCTTAATAACTAGTATTTGTTTGAATAGGGCATGATTGGATGTATATACAACATAATTACACCTGGATCATAAGCTAGGATATGATATACATATATAGGATCATACAGACATGATATACATGTATATACGACATGATATACGTGTATAGGGCATATACATGCATAGGACATTATATACATTACCAACTTTACTTCTTTCTGAGTATTACAAATATACATCCAATCATTCAAAGCTAATTATATATATGTGATTTCATGCCCTATATACATCCAATCATGACCTATACAAATGCGATTGGATAGGGCATGATGATTGGATGTATATATAGATCAAAGGTTGACTTGTGCATTTGCAATATATATATATATATAGAGAGAGAGAGAGAGAGAGAGAAAACTGATCAATACACTCACATGTCTCATTTGTTGTGCACTTAACCTAGCTATGCATGCCAATTCATAGCATGAGTAGATTGATGTAAATCAGTTGGCTTGTGCATGTGCAAGCTATTCCAATCATGTCAAGGTGCACTTATAGCTCACATATAATTTTAGATAAGGTGGACCACATGTAGGCAATGTGCACATGTCCTCTTTTCATCATCTTTAGCTAGTGTGTCCACTTATTGGTGACTAAAATAGATCACTGTAAGGATACTTTGCAAGACCAACAAGCCAACTACAAATCTCTTATCTATGAAATGTATAAGTAAATTAACTTGGTTAATTTGATGAGGTCAAGTTTTCCTTCCATGGATAGTGTGGTTGGTTATATTCTACTTCAAGGTTATATATAAGTCAATGGAGCATCCTAAAAATGACGATACTCTAATTACTATATCAAGTCACTTAATTTACATATCTTTGATTGATTGATGGATAATATGCATTTCTCTATCTCTTTCATATACACCTTCATTGCATTATCTCTCTCTAGCTAAAAACCATTCGTGCTTTATCCACCTATTGATACTTGCATGCAATTGTAAGTGGGATGGTCTAGTAAGTCACTACATATGTGCCAATTGACTTGCCAATGTGTTATCCACATAGGTCAATTGATTCCCTAAATGCATGCATTGATACTTACAACATGGAGGCAAACATTTTGATATTGAAAGACTAGGAAAGTCATGTCATGTTGATCAGAAAACAACCAAAAGCTAGCATCTTATCAGTTTAATTGTTCCTACGCGTCTGTAAGTGCGTGTAATAGGTATTATTTGTGCATATACATGCGCAATTACACGCGCTTACAGACGCACCACGCAAGTATAGAAAAAAATTAAAATTTTTCGTGGCTTTCTTTTCAAACCTGTGCTTTCTTGCGTTTTTTGCACATTTTCTACAGTTCGAGCTCGACATCACTACTCATGTCTATCTATCACTTCATGAAGACAATGAGGCAAGGAAATAAGAGTAAAAAAAGGACATGAGGAAAGAAAAGCCAAAGAGTAAAGCATAAGAGCTAAACAACAAGGAAGAGAAGAAGATTCAAGCAACTTACCAAGGGAAGGGAGAAGGAGGACAAGGAGCTTGCAACCTAGCCGCCACCTGTTGAAACAAGCAAAGAGGGTGAGTTCTTCTTCTCTCTTTCAATCTTGTTTGCTTTCTCTGTCTGTTTGTCTCTCTCTTCACATGCTGGATCTTGTCATCTATGGAGGTTTTTTTCCACGTTTTTTAACCAAGTTTGAAAAGAAATGGTACGACTGTGCACGTCTATCAGCGCGTCCAGATGACAGTGTAGATGCAGGTATAGAGGCAGAAATAGATGCGCTGCACACACAAAGACGGAGATATAGACGTAGAATGTAATATGTTTTATCTGCACAAGATAATATGATTTTTCTTGTGTAGATGTGGAATCCTAGATCCTCCAACACCCCATTCAACAAGGAGCAATTCATGGTGGAGATGACCAATTATCTTAGTCACCCTCCCACTGTAGAGGAGGTTTTCAATGTGATGTCTGGGACACCTATGACATCTTTGCCTACACACGGATCAGCTGAGGTACATGGATCGGCCGAAGCACGTGCATCTGCAAAAGCATGTGTATTGAGTGAGGTAGAGGGTAGTGCCCATTGAGGAAGGAGGGAGAGTCATGCGAGAGGAGGAGGAGGTCGAGGGCTTTGTGGGGGTTGCCTAGGTGGCGGCTCTTGATCACCCTCACCGAAAAATGACAGAGGTGAGCCTACACAAACGTACTACTCTGTCACTAATGTTGGTGGTATCTTGCATGACTCTGAGGAGAGGGAAGTGATAGCCTACTTAAGGAGTGTCATGCATGCCACATACAAAGATTGCATGATTCCCTTCAAGCACAAAAAAAATGGTTTGTGGCAAGAGGTGCTGCGGGCAGTACATAGAAGGTACCCTAATCCCGGGAATTCACGATTCTTAGATGATTGGGGATGGTCAAAGGTGAGAGACACGCTTCATAACAAGAGGTCTCACCTTATGACGCGCGCCAAGGAGTCACTACAAAGACAAGAGCAGGGGCGCCCTGGATATGGCCAACCACCCAATTGCCACCGCAAGGAGTGGAAATAGGCCAAGAAGAGAGCAATGGAGAAAATGACAAGTCGTCAACATGCAGAGGCGCGAGGTATCCAGATGGCAACCATGGGATTGTTGCATTATGGATCGGGTGGTAGGGAGTCATGGGAGGCTGAGTTTGTAAGTATTATTTGATTTTTTTAAAATTAAATTTTGTAATTTACTTCACTTCATTATGTAGTGTGTTTTAATACGTTGTATGTTCAAATTGTTTTGTAGTATCATATCGTTGATAGGATGCCTACTCCTAGAGAGGTAGGCTACCATCGAGGTCATAACCGGGCGTCCACTTGGCAATATTTCTACGAGGAGGAACTCATCACGGAGGAGCAATATAATCGCTCCATGAGGATTCCACCACCACAAGAGGTATGTTTTAGTTTTTACATGAAAAGTATAGATAACTCTAATTTATTGTTTGTAATGGTATTTATATACCTTAATCCTTTGTGTAGGCGAACCCTGATGCAGTTGAGGATAGCGAAGGGGGGACTAGCAGTAGCGGTGGCGGCAATGACAGCGGCACAGGCAGCGGTGGTGGTAGCGATGATGATGCCTCTTCTGAGGAGATATAGAGGAGCCCCATGCATGCATGCCTCCCATTGACTTGTAATTTTCATTTTTGATATGTATTACTTTCAGCTAGTGCTTGTGACCATGACCATGCTTGAGGTCACAAGCACTAGAACTCATAATGTAAAAACATTTCATCTATATATATGAAATTTCGTGTTCTACATACATTGTTTTATTTTCAGTATCCAATCTTCGAAATAATCTTTTTCTGTTTTCCCTAAGCATACAATTTCAGTATCCAATCTTTGAAATAATCTTTCTCTATTTTTTATATCTCTATTTTGTGCGTCTATCAAGCATCTAAATTGTAGGATAAATGCGTGTCTATTCTCGTCAAAAACTCGCAGAGTAAACACTTTTTTAGACGCATAGATACACGCGTGTATAGACACACAATATGAATATATCCACTTTTTTATAAACATGATTATATATTTATGTAGCGCGTCAATACGCACGTCTATATGCGTGTCTATGTGGGCGTGTAACTCTGACTATAAGCACGCTTTTAGATGCGATACTGTAGACGCAGAGATAGACGCGGAAATAAACACGCCCGATATTTTTTTTCACAGTTCAAATATTGTGTCTACAAGCGTGTCTATGGAGCCTTTTTGTTTTAGTGTGGTATCCCATTCTTCCTACTGATACCTAGCTAAGAATTATTATTTGATGCTTGAAAGAACCGTTTATCTCTACTATCTTTGTCTACCATTTGTGCTACCACAAGCATAGATATTTGAGCACTAACTTTGTCCAAAGAATCTCTAGTGGAAGAAACAAACTTCTAAAAGAAATCTTAGTAGATGGGGCCATCTAATTCGTGACTTTCTTGGCCTGTATATTGGATTGAACCAATTGTTTAACCACTTGATCCAATTTAGAAACTAATTCCATATGTCTAATAGAATGCCTAGTCTCATGCTTACAAAGAGTAGCTTCATCATCATGATGTGCCTTAGGCATTGCCTCATGTGCTTCCTTAAATTTTTTTCTGAACATTATCATTAGGCCTTTTCTTTCCCTTGTTTCTAGCCATTTCTATTCACTAGTACAGTGTAGTCCTAAAAGACCCCGTGAAACAAAAATGGCTATAACTTTTGTCTTTGATCTTGGAATCAAGAACCTTTTGATTTTTAAAAAAGCCAACAAATATCTCTTCACAATGAGCTCTACATTAAATTTTAAAATATTTTTTTAAAAATCTTCTTTTACTACCAAACAAAACAGTCATGCACCCTATAAAAGCATTGTTTTTGTGTATGCACCTTCCCTAAGTATAAGATAAGGTCTCCCAACCCTATAGTTCCCTATATACGACATGTATGAGCTAAATATAACTTGAAATATCTTGTATAGGTCCTAAAAATTCTTTGAAATACTATGTAACACCTATCACCAAGGAAAAAGTCTTTGAAAAGTGGTTCCAATTTACTATTTGAGTGCAATATTTTATGTAAGACTTGTCTATGACAACCTATAACACTTGTAGATGACTGAAAATTCATCGAAATGAAGATCAAAATATCTTGTTACCATTTAATACACATGTTCCCTCCTATAAGAAGTATAATGCCTGAAATTTTTCTTGTCGTAAAGCTGTGACAACCTATAATGTAGTCCGTGTAATAAACCAATGAACTCTCAATGAATGGTATCTAGCTAAAATATTTAGATCTTGAATGAATCCACTTGCGATACCTATTTTGAGGGATATAACAACAAGATAGGCTCGCTACACGATGTCGTCGTGTTGGGGGTCAAAGGTCTACCACTAGGGTTTTAGAGCAGAAGAGAAGTGAGGGATTCAAGGTCAGGAGAGAGAGAAAAGAATGGGGTTTGATAAGTCTTGGGTTTTAGAGATGATTCAATTAGAGAAGAAGACCTCAAGCTTTTTGATTTACTTAGAATACATGAATGGTATCAAAGACTTTGACTCTATTACATCAAATGCATATGAGGTTAATAGACCAATACATGTAGAGATTTTATCTTAGATTTAATCCGAATACATATTTCAAATGCATGCCCAAACGGTTTCAATTTCATGAATGCCAATGAACAACAACTCCAAGATACAAGTATTTGAGTGGTAGACTCCACTACTTCCAAGACATAGACCAAAAACTCTTGAAATGCAGTGACAAAGCTTTTAATTCACTTCAGCCCTATTTTATAACAGTAATTTCCAGCCCATAAACAAGCTCCAAAAATGGACATAAACTCAAGAATAAGCCTCTCTAATCACTCTCAAATGAAGCCTTGATGTTTAGAGGTCAATACCATCACTTGCAACCACATGGATCACTTGATTTCCCTTCAAGAAGACAAGAACAGTGGGTTGCCCTATTTATGATAGGTTTTAGCAATCCAAAACAGTCCCATAAACCTCCAAGATCTCCCCTTCACTTGCCCCAAAGTCACTCAAGTACCTCTGCACAAGAGGGGCTTCAATGGTCCATGAATACGGTAAGGGAATGGAAGAAGACGTTCATAAGAGCAGGCTGAATACTTTATCTCTATTTTTCCCTTTTATGGACTGTCATATCACTCATTTTCGTCATACCAAATGGATGGGCAAAAAGAACTCTCACCTTCTTTGTTTGTATCTCCTCTCTATCTTCAGTTTGCTCTGTGTTTGCATGTTTTTGTAATATTCCCACTCGTGAATATTGACTTCCCGCACACTGCGTAAACCTCGTGCAAAGGTTATCTTTCATATTGGAATTGCCGGCAGTGTAATTTGTAACCTGCACGCGAGAAATCGAGACCTCCACATTGGCAAAGCAAGCCCGAGGGTTCAAATCCGCAAATCACACGTAAACACCCTCTTGGGAGGGGCATAATGGATATTATTAAAGCTAAATTTTTTATATTTATCCCTTTCCCCCAGTCGATGCACGGCTAGAGGAGAGGGAGTATGGGAGGATGGGCTTAGTGGAGTTGTGGGCTGCATGAGGAGGGGGGAAGCCATGCAGTGGCCACGTGGTGGAGCTCTCCTCTCCCCCCCTTGGCCTATAAACCCCCCCCCAGGGGGTAAGGGGGAGGGAAGCAGAGGACGCCATGTTGAGGTCGTAGAGAGAGAGGGAAGCGATTGTTGACGCCGCCCAGTCGTGGAGGTTTCCGTCCAGTCCAGTCTGCCAGCATCGCCGCTTTGCGCCGCCATAGGCTCTCAGGCCGCCGCCATCTCCCTGACAGAGTCAGTTCCCCCCCAATCGACGTGATCTTCAACCTCATTATTACCCCCTCCCTCTTCCACGTGGGTTCTGATCATAGCCAAAAGCTTCTTAGAAGCTTCTTTTAAGAAGCTTCTAAGGGGGCTTCCTTAACCCCCATTCCCACAAGGCCCCCATAAGTCCATTCCTAGCCCCCAAGATTTATTTATAAAAAAAAAAAAAAAAAGCTCTTAAAGCCTCCATTCCCGCAAGGCCCATTCGCAAGAGCCCTTTCCGCGAACCCCCTCGTAAGGCCTCATTTTTCGAAACTCCATTTATAAAAGCCCCATTCCCAAGAACTTTGTAGGAGCCCCATTTCCACAAGCCAAGCTTCAACCCCGCAAGCCCTCCCATAAGGCCAAATTCCGCAAGCCGATATTCTCAAGGATCCGCACTTCGGAAGGGATCTCCTGCGTACGAGGGAGAAGGGCAAGATCTTGAGGCTGCGTACCAAGGTGAGCAAATTCACTGATCGCGTAAGGGCAAAGGCAAACCGGAAGTCCGAAATTACACCTATGATGGGCCCTAAAAAGTCACAAGGTGTGCCTACGGAAGGTTCTTCTTCTAATATTCACGTGGATATCTCCCCAAGCCCACAAGTCCAGGTTTTTACTAATTTTGATTCCATGCAAAAGCATTGCATTAATCACGATAACTTCATGGATTAGGAAGCACCTATGCATGCTCAAAATCACCTAGTCAAGTTAAATGCAACTGGAAATAAATCGACTATTCGAACAATGATTAGAATTAGTTCATGACATGAAATTAGATCATTGGTATTTTCCATATAAAGAAATTGTCTATCCATTTAACATCCTTAATAGTATGTTGCCTTGTCGTACATGTCAAAGTGATGGCCTAGAATACCTATTGCCTATCATTATAAAGTGCACCTTTGACTAGGCATGGAAAGATTAATCGCACGTCGCATTTTTAGACAAATATTCATTGAATGATTCATTAGGGAAAGTCATTAACCTCGTAAGAAATAGAAGAGCATGGAAATGATTCTAGGAATTTGCATGTGGTATGTGATTGTAAATTGGAATAGGTTAACTCTAGTTTTTTTTGTGTGAATTTCACTACATTGTAGTCAGGAAAGGAGTGCATGTTGCACATTCGTCATACGAAAAATTTCATTAATCAAGAGTTGTATTTAGGGAAAGGCTGCATGGTTTATTGAAGCATGAAATCTTAAAAGCTTAGAAAAAGAATTGTGGGCATAATTCTTGAATGCAAGTCCTAGTAGGATCAATGGAAGTTATGCCGCAATTTAACATGTGCTTTGATCTTAACAAGAAAAGTTAGGGTTATTGCAAATTTAGGGGTACGCAGAAGTAATGAATTGCATGTTTACGTGAATTATGAGATGTTACAACTAGCTTTCTCCTTTAAGATCAAGTTAATATCTCTAGGGATGGTTCGTCCTTGTCACAAGATAAGTAGATCGAATTATCTAAATCACCTAACCTGCAAGGGATTCACGTAGGATGGCTCAACCGATACGATAAATAACCCAAGTGCTAACTAGGGTTTAGCACGTTAAGGACTCGGCCTAGTTTTGCACTTGTTGCCAAGACGAAACCCTTGAACCAAAGGTCCTACCCACATTCATGGAATGTAGGGCACAATTGGATGCTCATGCATAAAACGATCTAAGGTTTCTACCCTAAGGATCACTCGTTCAAATGATGAAACTCGGATTGAGTTGGAATTCCTAGGACCGTGGCCTAATATAATTAGGAATGGATTGGGTAAGAAGACACCCTAAACCCTGCTTCTCGGCTGGAGATAATTCCGTGACCAGAAAACGCCATTCAATGGGTGAAATGATCCCGTGGAATAGATGCAACACTTGTGCAAAAAGTTGCAACATCGCATAGACTTGTGATTTGTTCACAAGAGAGTTTTGCCATTTCTTGAAATGAGGTTGGCAAGTTCTTGCGCAAATTTAACTTGCAAAAGGATGAGTAATCATCCTGTTACATCACCTTTCTTGGGGAATAATTGCCAAGAAAAAGGGAAGTTAGGTATTTGCCTGGAAGCAAATGATCAATTAATAAATGGGAGCGACATGGTCGCCAGGATTTACTATTAATAAAACCTAAGGTATTGGTTCAGTTAGGTTAACAGGGTATGGCCCTAACCCAAGGACAAAAGGGTGAACAAACAAACCCTTGGGAATCTTGCCAAGTCGCAATTGATCCCGGATCGAATGCTAGATGCATTCGGAGAGAAAGATTCACTCCTTGACAGTTGGCCAAATAAACGACCACTGGAATTGATTGTGCTTGTAACAGTTTAGAAAGCACTGTTTGCATTGTTTGCTCAAAGAACTAAAGGATGAAATAATATCTAATGCTTCAGGTTGAAGGCCTGAAGGGAGAGGCAGCTTCAATTACCCCCGACTGCCTGCCTGACCCTAACCAAGGGGGTTGTTGACCGCGCCGGGAACGTGGACCGAACCCGCCGCAAGAGGTCTTTCCGTTAAGCTCTACTTGGAGCAGGAGGACGCTTGGGTGCCAGGGGGGCTCTGGCCGTAAATCCCTCGCCTTCCGGGTCCTGCACAAGAGGCTAACGTGACTCGGGATTGGATCTCGAGGCCCGCATACTAGTCTACGGGCAGAAGCTTGGAATAGTGATCACTGTGGATTACTGGATAGCCTTTGGGCGGATTATGGACAAGCCTACGGGCGGAACTCCTTGTATTTCAAAGATAAAATGATGAAATGATAATAAAAAATTTGGCTGATATTGTTTTTCTATGTCATGTGATAAGATTACGTGAAGAAACCAGTGCTTAACAGGAGTAATTAAAGAAGCTGATTGTTATATGTCAAATTAATGTGTTAGATAATTACATAATTAAAACAAACTGAGGAAAGTGCGGAGGATGGGCCATGGGTCCCCATCCTACGGTTGGGTGGCCCGGTTAGCCGGGAACTTTTCTCAAAAATCTCGAAGAACAGTGGGAGGATCATCGAAAGCAATGACCAAGAATTATGTTTTACCCGTTTTACGCTGTTTTAGGGGAACGGAATGGGACTATGCCTTACGGCAGAGAGGTTGAGTTTTGCATCCCTCTCGTTTCCCATTCTCCTTGAACCAAGTGTAGCGTGAATCTGCTTCGGACCTGGCGTTTCTGCGTAAAGTAGTTCGCTCGGGTCTGACGCTAGTTGCTGCTAGCTAATGACCAAACAGGAAAACCCAAATTCAGGTCGATCCTAAGTGGGAACGGCCAGGATACTTCCGCTACGTGGCAGACGCGGGAAGACCTAGATCGCAAGTCCGGTAACATTCCATGGGAGTGCCGGGCGGAGCTTTCTAGACATCCTTTCTGATGGACTGCTAAGACGTGTCCGGGATGATTCTAGTGGACACGTTACAGCTTTGGAGCATGCACCATAGCCTTCAGCTCACCCTCCATCTGCCATAGGTGTGCATACCCAAAAATTGCGCCAAAAAATGCGGGTTGCACTTCTCTTCTGCTTCCTCACAAAAGTGGACCATATAGGTCACTTATAAGTCACACAAGTCCATAACTTCAAGCCCCATACAAACCAAGTGGACTTTTGGGAACTCTTCTTGATTTCCAAGCAAATACATCTCATGAACCAATGTGACTTAACCTATAAACTGTCAATTACCTCTTTTTGATCAAGTTGAAGATTCCCATAGACTTAATTTTTGTCAATTTACATGATACAAACTGAAAATTGCATGTTAATTTACAAAGGAACTTATGAGATTAAAAAGCATCTAAGACAAATGTTGGAGAATAATGACTGAATTATGTATGAAAGTTTCTCATGTGAATCCTAATGAAGTTCTTCTGCAAACATAAGAACTCCATAATTTATGCCATGAACAAAAAAACCTTTGACATTCAGCCCCTCCTAACCTGCACATCCTCTAGCATGTGCCACTTTATGAAATTTCAGATTAAGGAGGCTCTTCTTCTGACATATCTTCATCTTCATCCTCTAAGTCTTCTTCTTCTTCCTTGTTTTCAAGTAGATGGCTCACATCCAAGTCATCAAGCTCATAAGTGGAAGACTCTCTTCGTTTGAAGAGCTTGATACGTTTGCCGGCTATTGGTATCTTGATCATGGTCCCCTCCATTTCAGCCAAAGTGTGAGTAGCATTTTCATGTACCACCTTCACCACATATGGTCCAAACCATCGCTTGGCTAGCTTCCTATGAGCACTATACTAATTGTCTAGGTTGTTGTCATAGACAAGTACCCAATCATTCTCTTGGATAGCTCTTGGATGGAATCAATGACACTTTTCAAACCTCTTCTTATTCTCTTAACCTTGCTACCTTCAGCCTTTCAATGGCTAACTTGACATCCTATGGTATTCTTTCAAGCTGCCTTATGTGCAAAATCAGCAGCTCTTCTCTATTTATGCCTTCATCCCAAGGCAAGATACTCCATGTGATAATAGACTCCTCAATAGGCATAATAGGTGGCTGTCCATATATTAGTTCAGCCAACATATAACCTGTTACTGCACTATTGGTAGTTCTTTCAGCCCATAACGTGAATGGAAGCATTTTAGGCCATTCTCTCATCTTCCCTCTGCAAGACTTTGCCAAAGCTTTGAGAATCGGTTGATGACCTCTTTCCACTCTTACCATTGCCTTCAGGATTGTAGGCTGATGTAAGAGATAGCTTGATTCCCAATTGAGCAAAGAAATGGCGAGCCGCATCGGCATCTAATTCTCCTCTATCAGTAGTTACTTTGACAACAGAACCATACCTACAAAACACAGTAAAAATCTACAAACAGCTTGAGTGGACTTTGTGGTCAAGGCTTTTCCTTCCACCTGATTTGTGAGATCTTCTCTAGCAGGCACTAGATATCTCATGTTCCAAATTCCTGTAGGTATGGTTACTAAATCAACAACCCATCTGTAATGAATAGATAAAGGAAAGGTAGACTGAACCATCTCTATGCTTAACCATAGAGTACATTTGACAAACATGACAAGTCTCAACAAAATGCTCAATGTCTTTATACATGTTTTGCCACCAAAATTTCTCTTTTATTTTGGCAAAAGTGCCCCATATTCCTCTATGGCAAGCCAATAGGCTTTCATGAAATTTTTGCATGACCTGTCTTTGAGTCTTCTTATCTCCTAGGACACGAAAAGGCGCTCCTCCTTTCTTCTTCGCATGCCTCCAAAGGTAGCCATCTTTGAGAAAGAAGCCATAAGCCTTTCTCTTGATTCTCTTGATGTCTTCATTAGCCCAATCTTTATTCTTTGTCATAGTGCTCAAGAATTGGCCAATTTTTAGCCAATCATCTGCATAATATTCTTCCTTAAAAAACTGAGAACAAACTAAAACAATACATTGAGCATGCTGTCTTTCAGCTGCCCACCATCCTTCCATGGGTGTTTCCTCTTTCTTTGCTGCTGTAAATTCTGTTACAACAGCTGTACCTATTGTAGTTACCGTAATTAATGATGTACCTGCATTTATGACAGTTGTTCCATCATTAAGAATAGTTGTACTTTGTGTTTGTAGATTTAAACATGCAATTACAGCATCATTTTCAGCAAATATAGACTCTGTTTCTTCCTCATCTATCATCTCTTCTTCATCTTTATATTTGGCACGTGAAAGCATGTCAAAAATTGGATTATCTCTTCCTGCAATATGTTTCAAATCAGGATTTAATGATTTAATATATGCTATCCATCTTAGCATTGCTATGTCGAGAGTGGAACAATTGGCAATCATGCCCAAGAGTGGAAGACAATCTATTTCAACTACTACATGTGCGCCCATGAAGTACTCCTAATCACACCTCAATGCAATTACAACTCCCAAAAGTTCTCTTTTGATTTGAGCATACCTTCTTTGACGTTCATTAAGAACCCTCACTCCAAAACAGATTGCATATTTGTTGCCCTCAAGATCATCTTGACCAACAGCCCATCCTATCCTAATAGAACTTGTGTCTACCGTGAGTATGATAGGCTGTCCATTAGAGTAATCAGCCCTCTTCAAGGTGGGGCTGAAACGAGCAATTTCTTCAATTTTTGAACAGCTTGAGTATGCTCTTTTTTCCACATAAACCTTTGGCCTTTTCTTAACAGTTGATAAATATTTTCAGCAACATGAGCGAAGTGTGGGATCCAAATAAGATAGAAAACACATGCTCCTAGAAATCTTCTCACCTCCGAAACATTTGTGCATATTTCCCGCAATTTGCTGATAGCATCAATCTTGATTGGAGAAGGCTTTCGGCCATATGGGCCACACATATGCCCAACCACAAGAACTTCTTCAACTCCAAAAATAGATTTAGCTCTTGAAAGAGTAAGACGGACTTCTTCCAGTCTAGACAAGATTTGAGCACAATCATTAATATGATCGGAAACAAACTTGTGGCATCCAAGCTCAATGAGCTCTTCATTCTTCTCATGAATTTCACATCCTTTGATCGGTACATCATCAAGGAAAGGAAGAGTCAGTTGGAGAATATAATCTCTCAATACTTTATGCATGGCATTCATCATGTGAGCCACTGAAATTGTAGCTCCTTGGGGTAGAGTACACATGCGGACTAAACCAAGAGGCGTCTTCATTGTGGTAATGTCTCGCTCTCCAAAGCAAGTTGAAATTGGTCATAGCCCAAATATAAATCACCCATGGAATAAGTTTCTCCACCTACAAAAGCCTAAGCAAATTCATCAACAATTGACCCCAAACCAACATTTCTAATAGTGACTTTATTGATAGGCTGTAGATCCTGATTGAATCACAAAGATCCATTCTTCTTAGGCATGGTAAACCATCGGTTAGAATACGGAGCTGAAGATGGCTCCAATATTCACATCTTTATCTTTTCATTTAAAAGCTCCAGTAACTTAGGTAAATGAGCCCTTGGTACCGTAATTGGTTTAAGATTCCAAGGGATGTGTGGGACTGTGAAAATCACTATTGGTGCCACAACACTTGGATGCACAGAGCCAATTTCATGAGGCTGAAATGAAAAAGCATTTCCATGTTTCTTTAATATCTGCATAAAGGCTTGCCTTTCGGTTGGCAAGAGGAAAGAATCTTCACCAATTTTTAGCTCCTATAAACTTTCAACTGTAAATTGGTGACCAATATCTTTGGGATCACGAAGACTTGGCTGTTTGGATGCCCTTTCAACCAGTCCCTCACTTTCGGGAGGTAGTGGAGTTGCCACCGGCTTGACCTTCTTATCAATTGTCTTGTACTTCGTTTCTACTGTTGCCTCATCCTTGTTTGGCTGTCCAAAAGCTTCATGATCAGCAAATTCTTAAATTATGTCATAAATATCCAATGTTCATACCTGTATGGACTGATTTTTAGCCTGATTTTTTGCATGAACAGCTGCACATATTTCAGCCAATGTATCATTATAAATCAGCCCAAAAAATTGTCTTGAAATTTCTTCATTTTCATCCAAAATATCAACTTGTTTCAGCTCCCGTTCCACATGACATAAATGCTTTCTTTCAGCCCTATTCATGGCGAAAAACTGTTTATAACAGGCCACACTGTTGGTCGTAAATACCTGCAAGTCAACCTTTGGCATAGCCCCCTTTACATGTGGAGGAAAATTTTTATGACATGAAGCATTGCCGTAGCCTCCACTTACAACAGTACAACCCGAAAACCCTTAAATTCTCGGGCATTAGGAGGCACAGGATGATCTCTCAATCGATCTCTATTCCAATAATGATTTACACCAACAGTCAGAAATTGGATAGCTTTGTCATTATCCTTCTTATCCGAGCATAAGATGAACCATCATCAAGGGCCTTTGTCTCCAAGAGAGACTCAAAAATAAAAGGTTGACCAAGAATGATAGGATAGCTAAAGGAATCTTAAACAAAGAAATGAAATTCATCTTTTACATTACCAATAGTAACTCGTACATAAGGACATGCCGCATAGAGATCTCTAGAAGAATTATTGGCTGCTTTCATGCGCCATCCCGGGTCCACATCTATGGGACATCCGCCATTCTCATAGAGACTTCTTGACATGACATTGATCTCCGAACCATGGTCTATAAGGGCAATGCATGGAGTTTCTCTTTCTCCAATCTTGACAACGGTTTCGGTGGTCGCCCTTGCCCAATGGGTACAGGAGTAGTGACTACTTGGAATAAAATGAGCATCAATCTCTTCTTGCATGTTGTGAAGATGAGCTTCTTCCTTATGCATGGGCTGCTCTTTGGATTGAGAAGACCCCACCATAACATTCTTTGCAATAGCTTCTTCAATTTCAGCTTCATAGATGTCTTCATCTTTGGCTTCTATGGCTGCAATCAATTCTTTGATTGCCTCCAATCAAATCCCTTGAGTATTCAGCTTCTCTTCATCCTGCAAATACACATGAAGAGCTTGCAAAAAAGCATGTACAGATTCTTCAGTTTCTTCACCAACATATTGTCTTTTCCATTTAATTACATCAATTATTACATCATGAAATCCTCGTTTTGCAATTTCGAGGATTTCACCAAATGTAAATTCAATTTTTCTTCAAAAAATTCTTTCTTCTAGGATTCGCTTGAGATCCGTCGCAGTCTCTATGTGAGACTAAAGCTTGTAGTCGGGATGTTTACCTTTTCTCTTTCCTTTCGTCTTCTTTGCTTGTGGGGCATTCTCCATATCATGCTCTAGTAGTGGTGGTGGATTTTCAACAGCCTTCTACTAATTCAGTTTACTTCTTGTCACACATTTGGTTGGCCCCAAAGAGGAGGACCGGCAACATCTTCATCTCTTCTTCTCTTTACTTCTTATCACATGTTTGGTTGGCCCTGAAGAGGAGGGACTGGCAACATCTTCTTCTCTTTTCTTCTACCATAGCTTCTTGATTATTGATTTCAACCAACTTAGCAAAAGCTAAAAATGAATCGACTGGCTCGGTCCATCCGGTTCTTCCTCAGATGCATTGAATGGCAATAGTTAAATCATATTTAGATGCCTTGCCTTGCTCCATGCGATCTAAGGCCTGTATCCATACTTTGGATTTTACATCAGCTTTACATGCTTTAACAATTTCATTAATTGGCTCAATTTGTAGCCCATAGGTAGCTGCATCAACAACTGCATAGGCTGTTCTTGTTGCCAAATCCTTTAGTCTTTTCTTCATGCCACCATTACCAAAATTGGGCTCTGCAAGAGGAAGCCCAATTTCGGTCGCATGAGTTTTACCATTCTTCCAAAAGACTAAATTTTGTGCCTCAGCTTCACGTAATGCACTGCACTCCCTCTTATCATGCTGTAGGCTATCACACCAGATACAATGTCTTTTGAAGCCTTCTCGTATGGGTCTTTGGGCAACTGTCCGTCCTCTTTCTTTCACTTTCACATCAAGCCTTTCCACCTTGGAATTAATATCCGTTAGATTAAGATGGAGATTCCGCATGCTCTTGATCAACTCATCCATGACATCCTTCTTTGGAAGTGGAACAACAGGATTTCTTGGTTGCTCGACCATAGAAATAGGAGATTGAGATATAGGAACATGCTCTTTTATGGACTTAGATGGTACAAAGGTAGAACCCCACCTTAGGTGCATATGCTCCCGCATGCTCTTGATCAACTCATCCATGACATCCTTCTTTGGAGGTGGAACATCAGGATTTCTTGGTTTCTCGACCATAGAAAGAGAAGATTGAGATATAGGAACATGCTCTTTTATGGACTTAGATGGTACAGACGTAGAACCCCACCTTAGGTGCATCCGCTCTCTCTGAGCAATCATATTAACTACTTCAGTGACATCACTCAAAGCAGTCTTCAATCTCATCTCAAAGTCAAGATCTTCAAGCCGATCAGTCAGCTTCTCTTGAAGAAAAGGATCCGTAGCCTTCAGAAACAATTCAATCTTATGGGTCTCCATACTCTGCTGATCATCAGGATCTAGCTAAGCAATTTTTCTTTCAAATTCGCGGTGAAGAACAGTGGCAGTTAGTCCCTTATTGGGCCTTTCAACCCATTCAGTGAAGATTTTCTTCGTCATGAGACCAGAATATTCAAGAAAGAATTCTTCTTGAAGAGCCTTCTTGAATACAGACCATCCTACATCTTTTTGAAAAAGACCATGAATCCTATCCTGGAGGCCATGCATGGCCAAACGGGCGAAGTATCAGCTCCAATGTAGCCGAGTAGGTTGGAGAGAAAATGCGCGCCGTGACAGGTCTTCCAAATTGGACCCTAGTGAAGTAATGGCTCTACACGAGCATGGATTCTCCTTGCAAAAGAGCAGCCAAAAGCCCATACCCGAATGAGACAAACAGAGACCCTAGAATCTCAATGGGCCAATCTAGCCATCAAGGGCAAAAAGGCCGCACCACGAGAACACAAATACATTGTGTTCATACCATGTCTAGTCAGAGTGAAATGCAACATCAACAAGCCACAAATGCCAAGATGACTGGACATGACACTCTTGATGAGAGATGTACCCTGAGCAACACTGCAGAGACAACCCAAGACATTGGTGGAGAATCCATGTCTGGTCATGCAAGTGGGGACTCAAGGGCATCTGTCAGAAGGCTTAAATTTACAAGCCATGACCCGGAAGATGAAGACATAGTACCACTTGCTTATCTTAGGGTCAAACTCACCGCAAAAAGAGAGCATACTATTGATGCTCTGATTGATGAAGGAGGAGATTTTAACATCTTGACCTATGAGTCATGGACCCTACTAAGCCAACCAGAGCTCACACGGACTAGTGCAACTCTTAGCCCTTATGGGGGACACCCACAAGCACTCATAGGGAAGTGCAAAATCCTTGCGACAATTGAAATGGAAAGCGTGCCTATCCTATTTCATGTTCCTCCAAATAGTGCTAGCTGCGGGAAAGAAACCCTCCTAGGTAGACCCTTCAAAAGGGCGACCAAATGTGAGGTTGACTATGTAGCATAGAGGATACACCTTACACTATCGGGTGTGAGGATAGTCACCACCTTTAGCAAGGGTGACCTCATTGAACCTCAAGGGAAAGGCAAGGAAGGTGCTGACATAACAGTCAAGCCTATTAACGAGGGCAAGGACTTGTTGGAAGAGTTGATACAAGCACAGGTCGAACAACGAGGACCAGTGAGTGAGGCCATGCTTGAAACAAAAAGGTCAAGAGACAATGCCAAGGACGGGCTTTGGACTTACAAATATCGTAGAAGACCCCAAAAGAAGCCCACGCCTTATAGACGGAGGCATCGATGGAGAGCCAGCACAACGCCACGATGGATAGCCAAGGCGTTGCTTCGGGCTCAAGGGTATTATGTAGGCAACCAATGGATTTGGGTGCCAAAACCCCTTGCTAAACCTCCTTGGTCGACTGAAGGCCAGAGTGCATCAAAAGCAATGAAGCACATGAAGAAATCTAAGAGAAACTCTAGGTCTCGAGGCAAGAAACTAGACATGAGTGTTCGAAAGAAAGAGCCTCAACCTAGCATGCTTAATAAGCAGATGTCATATGTAACCGTTGAGCGTGCACAAAAGTCATCAGTGCCCAATGAGCCTTTGATTTCCCAAGGGGAGAACAAACATCATAGGCACAACATTGCTCATGGCAAGGCTACTCCCTCAACAAAGCAAATGACACAATCATCTAATAGCCTTGAGAAAATCATTCAGCTAGTGGCACATCCACCTAGGAGTCCTAGATCTCCTACGCTCTCTTCTCCCAAACAGACACAGGAAGAGCCACATCAGTTGTCAAGGGCGACTGCTCAATTCCAACCTCTATCTCCATCTAAGCTTCCAATCGTCAAAGAGGTGGGGCATGATGCCATCTGTAGCTCTCGACCCAAGGATATGCCTGAGCCACCTAATGCGACTAGATCAGCTCATGTTCGATCTACACAGATGAGTGCTCAAAGGCCAACAAAAAACACAACCACTTCTGATCGCCCTAGGGACTTGACACTGCAATCCACCAAGGATAGCCAACCCATTGAACTAGTGGCTACTACTTCCAATCAGGGATCACAGCAGTCATAGCCCTTGGCCGTGACAATGCCCCTTGTGGAACGTGTCCTTAGTAGTTCACCTATGGAGGAGGTGTCGCAACCAAATCCCTCGACAACTCCAGCACTTTTAAAGTGCCTAAAGCCTAAGACGGAGGAGTTAAATGCAAGGGAGTTGGTTGAAAAGCTAGACTCTCCGAAGAGAGCGGCAGTTGTGCCCTCACAACCGGGCAAGGCTATTCAGCAAACCGCGGCTATGTCCCATAAGGACACACTAGAGAAGGGAAATGCGGAGGCCCGACCAAGCACATCAACGGTCGATACAGCCCAGGGTCCTAAGTCGTTGAGAGAGGCATCTTCATTGACCAAGAAAAAGAGGAGAAAGCAGAGAAAACAACAACAGATGCAAGTGGTTGTGGACCCAAAGAACATTGAGACAAAGGGTGTTGGAGAGCTAATGAATAAAGCATCGAGTCCATCCACCAATGAACCCACTGATGCCTCTCCTAATAGCGGTGAAACCTCAGACACATATGTGTGTCTGAAAAACCAAAGCAACCGTTGCCATCAACAGTTGCTTGCAACACTCTATCCATTGACAATAGAACTCACATTGATCAATCAAGGGTGGATACAACGCTATCACAACACGGTGACAAATCTATACCAGTCATATCCGAGAAGAACCAGGACAAAATAACAGCAAAACCTCAGGAGAAATGTGAGAACCCCAAGAGCATAGGAAAACCTAGCGTTGACCAATCTTGCTCATCTAGGCCTGAGCCCCCAGCCATGCTAAAGCCTAAGGAAACTCTTAGAACTTTGCATGAGATAGCAACCAAGAAAGCCCTCATTGAACATAGAAGTGTCGCAAAATGCTTAACTAAGTTGGAGGCTAAGCTTAAAGTGGTCGCGCGTGTCTACGTCCTTGCGGGCATGGGCACGATCCCCAAGGAGCAGCTTGGAGATTACTTGACCTTTCCTCTATCATGGAAAGAACAAGAACATCTTAACGGGCACTACGACAGGCTTCTGCATGAACATAAGCGACTCATCCCTAACGAGGAGGCTGACGAATTGCGCTTAACCGTCACGTTCAATGAAGTGCTCTGCCGACCGAATCTCGTAGACATAGAGCTACCAAAGCGACGATCAGCAGGCCAGAGTCAATTTGAGCAGCGTTGGTGCAAAAGCCGCGTTGCAATGGCCGAACTAGGGACTCAGATCATGACGGTCTCAGAAGAGCGATTGGCCAAATGGCGGTCTCAAAGAGACCCAACCTACGTGGCACCAACTTCCCTTCGAGTGCTCACTGACATTCGGGGTACGGATTTAGCTCGGACTAGGCTATAGGGCCCTTTGATTGATAAGGTTCTCACTGAGGAGGAGTTACATATTGCCAGTAGACTCGGTCAAGGTTCCATGCTACTCGACGTGGCAAAATATCTATCAGTATTAAGTCAACTGCTATGAATACTAGATGCGTGTGCCACGCTCCGGTACAACCCCAAGTTCTATACTTGGTTCTTACCCTCGTGATGTGACATGGATTCATAGATATGTATATAAATAAACAATGATTTTTGTGTCACCTTGTATAAACAATATCAACACACACAAGTAATGATAGTCAAGCGTAGGGACAAGAGTTGGTTCTAACAGGCTAACCTCCTTAAGTCTTCTTCTCATCACACATTTAAAATCCGTGTGACCATTCCCACCCCAAGTGAAGGGCATGCAACCCACATTACCGCCATAGGAGGCCTTGACCAACAACACTGATATTGTAGATAGGGTGCATTCCCTTTCTATACACCTTCTTCTCGTTTTGGTCTATCCTTCCGAGGATGTGTCTTATCCCACTCCATGACAACCAGTCCACACAACTTAGCATAAGCCAATATGGGCTAATGGCTGGAGGCAAAATGAACATCATCATGGGGGCCATCCCGTTACGACAAAACACTGCATGCCTCACCCCTCCCCTTCTTGTCACATGCGCTTGATAAACCACACTAAAATCCCTTCCATGCAAACAGTTGTATCCTATATCCAGTCTAACCCTTGGATTGCGTCTTGCAGGTTTCCTTTGGCAGCAAAACGCATGGAGAATCATGGGGATCTAGCATGCAAGGACGCTCTTCGCAGAAGGCGGGAGCATGTGGCATGCACCCCTCCACCGGAGCGCTATGTGCCCACCATCAAGAGGTATGCCAAGAAGCGAGGCTCCAAGCGACATTGCCCAGGGCGAAGGCCAAAGAATACTCGAGTCAAGAACGTAGAGACTCGAAACCCGCAACAGGCCGCAGCACTAGTGGTACGCACTCCCAACTCCCGCTCGGGCCCCAGATGCTCAAAGGCAAAAAGGGCAGCTCGGGAAAAAGAAGAATTTAATGAGTTATTTAAAGATATTCTGGAGATGGTAGCGGGCCGGGATTACACCATTCTGTCCCGGTCGACATGTTCCCTGCTCACCCCTACGGGAGCCCCACACCAACAGAGCCCCAATCACCTGGCCATCCAGACTCGCCCCGCCTCGTACAAATTGAGTAGCCCATAATGCACAAAGGGCTTATCAAATGAGGGACTCTTTGTTTTTAAATGGTTAAGTATTCCCGACTTGTTAAGTGTTGATATGTTCCTGACTTATATGAGCTTATCATATCTGCGTTTAATATATGCTACGCCTTTAGAAAAAGAAAAAGCTAATCAAGCGCAGGTGATAAATGTCTAGTCAACACCATAGAATTCAAATAAGTGATGTCTCCTTGCATTGCACTAGTTTATTATAGTTGCGGCATACACAATGCATGTGCTCTCATGAAGCGACAAGTGGATGCAGGATGATACAGGTCCTTGTGCGAAAATGTTCAATGCCCAATCACCGCAACACCCACAACCCCACAACGAGCCGCGGCAAAGCCACGTTGCCGAAAGCACCCTTGCTAATCGCCCACATTTCATGGCCCACAAAACATTCCTAGGCCACGCCCCCTTTCTGGGTCAGGGTCTATAGTTGGCTCACGGCAGTCGTTACCTCAATTGTATCAACATCGCATGTGCCGCAAGGAGGGTTGCAATATCTCAAGTGTATCTCCCCCTTTCGCCAACTGCTTCTTTAACAGCGAGGGTAGGGCACCATCATCATTGTACCATTCATTTTCTAGCAATACATTGTG
>NC_141154.1:3600567-3639274 GCF_053477565.2 Lygodium microphyllum
ATGTTACACCTTTGACTAAGTATAGTATTGCTATATAAGAGAGGAGAGAGTAGTTGTAAAGGCTTGGGCCTTACCTTGGAATAGAAATTGAAACTTGTGTGAGGAGAGTGGAGAGTTGTACGTAAGAGAGTGGAGTCTTGTTGTGCTGGTCTAAATGTTCAAGAACTTGGATGTTGAAGTGTCAAGTGTTGTAACAAGGTTCTATGAGGTATTAGAGTATAGTACAATTGTTTTATTCGAAATTTGTGTTTTCGAACATTGCACAAGGTGTGTGAGATGCTCTACTTGGAATGTGTTTTTTATGTTTTTGGAGCTACTAGAGGCATTGTTGATGGCTTGATTTTGAGTGTGACTTGTGTGGTGTTTGTAAAATGTTTAATGCCAATGTATAGATTCAATCTTTTTAGTATGAAGGATTTTCTCTAGGTACTTTCAGGTGTGGGTATTTCTAATGGACGGGACTTTGGTCTCGTACTCTTAGTTCAATCATTTATTTATAAATATAATTCTCTTATATCACTCCTCCTTTTTAGATTGGTTAGTCAAACAGGATAAATTATTCAAAACTTGCATAAATTCCAAATATTTCGTCATTTCAAGTTGACTGTTTCTCTCAGTTACTCGAAAGATGGAAAAGCTGGCCAACAAGGCGCATCTGCGAGCTTTGAAATGCGCGGCACATACCATTTTGGAGTTGGCAGAGGTGCCTTTGGTTGGCCAGCTCTACAAAGGCACAAGCGCACAAGCAACATGAGCCCGCACAAGCGCCTAAAGCTACCGTAAGCACTTGAACCCACACAAGCACCTTGTCGTCGACAGCCTGGTTGTGAGCTATCATAAGCACTTAAGCCGCCGAGGAGTCGTTACTCCCACCTCTCTCCCCGATTGGACGAATGCACCTGCCACACAACCCACTGTTGAACCCTGGCGCACCGTTTCCATCCTTCGTCATCATCTCAGGCTCCGGCTCCTGCACCTCCATCCCCATCATCATCATCATTGGCACACCGTCTGCCCCCGTGATCTCCAAGTTGGACAACCCTCGTCAACTGCTGTGAGTGGCGATCTTCTTCTTACCTAAATGTGAAGCGCTAACAAATAAAGTCCTTTGTTACATTTCTCGAAATCAAGCCAACACAAGGCCCATATCGTCAAACACCAATGATAGTTCTTAACTGTTAGTGCGAGGATAGATTTACGTAACTGAGTATGTGTCACTCACGAATACCGACACAAGCGGTAACTGATGGAACGTCCATTTTTCTCAGAACTTTACAATAGTATTAAAGCAAACGTTTTAAACGTGATCTTCTGTGCGAGCATGATGGGACTGTCGTGGACGTGCTGTAGGAGCGCAAAAGTTCATTTCACGGGTGAGGCAGCTCGGATTGAGACCAGGCGCACGAGGTGGGGCCCGTGTGAAAAGTTATCCATGTCGTTTCAAGAGGGATAAAGGAATAGTATGTAATGAGAGAGAAGAAAAGAGGTGCTGCCACAATAGTGATCATAATCATGCGGGAAAGGTATCTAGAAGAGCTATCTTTCGGAGGGGATTATTGAGGTGATGGAAAGAGGAAGAAAAGAGGGACAAATTGCCTACTTGAGCTGGTAGAGGAGGCGAGCTAGCAGGAAATGAGAGCGAGAGAGAGAGAGAGAGAGAGAGAGAGAGAGAGAGAGAGAGAGAGAGAGAGAGAATTTTGGCCAGGGCTTTGGACTAAAATCGATGTAGGACAGAGATGAAGGAGCAGGAGGCCGAAATGGAGGGGCCGTTTAGAATTTGGGGCTGCAGTGAGTTTCGTCTGGACACCTGAGGTCATTGCACCCATTGAGCCTAATCAAAGAGGATGGCATCATCTTCCCATCCAACACTGACAGTACCATGCTCTATAATGTGAAGACCATACAGTTCTTCCGACCCAACAATATATAGTACAGTAAAGGACCAATTATTAGACGTGAGAGGGCACATAGAACAAGGGCGAGGTTGCCTCTTGTGCGGTCTATACGACTTGATGGCCCGCATTGTGTGCAAGTTTCTATAGACCACATCTTCATAATTGCAAGAAATTTGGTGATTGCTAAAATATATAAGTGCTTATATTCTCTTACATGTTTCAAAAGCCAAGGAACTTTTGATTGTAGAATTAGAGCTCCATTTTAAGTTATAATGATGCAACTAACAACTTCTTGGTTTTCTCTTATAAATTTTATGTCTATCATCAATAAAATATAACAAGAAATGAATTCATATTTACAATACTATTTCATGAATAGAGTCAAATCCCAAACATTTCTCTTGTACTTTATATACAAAAAATTTCTTTAACATCTACATTATTTCATTACTTATTTATGTCATATCTAATCTAGGATATATAAATGTGAATATGCTAAAGGAAGAGATACAATCACCAATATAGACCTCAGTAGGGGCTATACAACATGCTCTAAAGGAAGTACATGTTAGAGAGGAGCTTGAGAATCTTGTTGCAAATTATGTTATGAACAATAGATTAGGAAGATTTATAGTGGCAAGAATGTGTATGCCCATCCAATATGTATGTTTTCTCAATATCTGATCTTTCCATGACTTATATGCCCACTCAATATTAATGATAGTACATTCTTTTGGGACTCAACCAATTATCAATGCACATGGCATTCATTGGGATAATTTGAGCTCAATTAACTAAAGTATCGATGCTTATGAATAACAAATTCATTTTATGCCCAGATAAACACACAAACATGAGGATTTTTATTTATTTAAATCAAATGGGCAAGGAATGTTAGCATTGAGTCCTTTGAACTTATATTCTTTCCTTTGATGATTTGCTTTACTAGTTTTTTAATTATTAGCATCACTATCTTCCATTACATTTGCTATTAGGGTACACCGACTACTATCCTAATCCAAATCCACATTTCTACTCACATTGATAGTATGTACGACAAGGTCATGATAAACATGTCCTCTCTAGAAGTGAATAATCAATCCATACTTGTCATATAATATTAATATATTTCCTTGATTTGCCAAGAATGTGCCAAAGAAACACTCTGAAGCATAAAACATCTACCTTCCTATAAGAAAACATGATGTTATTAGAGTATAGGAAATTTTCAAGATAGGATAAATACAGAATATTTGATTATATTGGTTGAATAAAATAAATAGGTAATGCTTCCCGACCATGTGCTTCCATTAAGAAGCTTGGATAGCACGTAGGAAACTATATGAAGGAGCAAAAGTTCTATGTACTAAAATGTGTGGCTATAGCTACTCAAATTATGAGCCATAAACTAATATTGGGTAAGTTGCTCATGAATATATGTGTGCATCACGTGGGTTCAAAATAAAGTATTTTTAAACTATCATTTTTATACATTTTTTACATACATAAGAGAGGAATATAAAGGGGTTATTTACTGTTTGAATAGAAAATGATCATGTTTTATTCAAGAAAAATTCACACATAAGGATATTTATAAAAAGGCCTTGAATGCACGTGATGTAGAGGATATACATATAGTAACTTCTCTGAGAACCTAATAGTACACTAAATGAAGTGTGGACTGCATGCTTTGATAAAAGAAGAGTAGCAAATGTGGATGCCTATTGAGGAGGTCAAGGAGAGCTTCTAGATGATGACATCATTAATATCATAAGCATCATTAATATAAGGGATGATATTAAGCAATGTGATGCAAGCACTCTTCTACAACATTTCAAAGAATCTTCTAGGATCTTCTTAGAGCTTTCTAAAACTTGAATCTTTTAGAAGTTTCTAGAAGATACTAGGTTCCTTGGTTTCCATGATATTATCCCTTTAGTGACGAGTTCCATGTGGAGTGATGGGGTAGTTTGGTGTAACACTTTTGGCTTCCATCGATGTCTTTAATCAATGTTCTTTACTTTAATAACTTCTTCATGAAGGTGTGAGGAAAGTTTTCATATTCTGTCATAATAACAGCATAGCCCTTCTAATGAGCAAGGTATTCAAGCCTCTATTGCAAGAGATTATCGAATCAAGGATAGTCTCAAGTTCTCACTCTAGACGACCTCCAATTTCAAGAAGTGGTGGTGGTTGTAGGGTCCTCCTTCTTAGGATATAGAGAAAGGCTCCAACACTAACACATGGAATTACTAGGTGAAGCCTCATGG
This sequence comes from Lygodium microphyllum, assembly GCF_053477565.2. Lineage (NCBI taxonomy): Eukaryota > Viridiplantae > Streptophyta > Polypodiopsida > Schizaeales > Lygodiaceae > Lygodium > Lygodium microphyllum. The sequence goes on from NC_141154.1 coordinate 3,604,733, forward strand.
ATTGTGGTGAGTCTAGAGATGATAAGTGATAGGATCCACTTAACAAATTATCGTGAATGGCCCAAGTCTGGTACAACTCATTTTCTGGGCAAGTGAAGAAGAGCATCGATCTTGATTTTGATCATGCATCTTCTAGGAAGGGTGAAAATATCATAGATCTTGTTGTAAGAAAAACAAATTGAATGACTCAAGCTAGCAAGAAATGCCAAACTTGATCTGTAATTTCATAAGTTGGGTGGTGCATCAATTCTCATTAACATTATCTTTTTATTTTTCTTGGGATCATTAAGTAGTAGACTTTAACTCTTTACGTATCTTTATGAAATGTTTGACTAGATTCATAGGTACTAGATTCTTCAACTGGCAAATGTTTGGCTAGATTCATACATGCTAGATTCTTTACTAGGTCACTTGTATAAATACCCACTTTAGGTTGTCTTGCATATTGGGAAGGAATGGAGTTTACCTAGTGGAGATATGAATATCATTATTATACATGAATTCATCCAAGGAAAGTAATCTACCCAATTATCTTGATGATAGTTGATTGTACATTAAAGAGATTGTCCCAAGACTTGATTTATTCTCTTTATTTGTCCTTTCTTTGAGGGTGGACTTAGTTGAATCAATTCTTGTTTGAATGCCATTGTGTGATATCATGTTGAATGGATGAAATAGTAAAATATTATCTCTATATAGTATTTATAAGGAGTTTCCTTATATACCTATTGACACTTTTTGGGTTATTTATATGAGAAGTTGAGTTACTTTAATTGATTGAATGTGGAGATCGAACAAGTGTCTTACATCTTCAATGGAACTTTCATCTTCTTTATGTTACTTGAAAAGTTCATGTGTTTCTTGATTAAGTTTAGATGTCCATTGGACACTTTACATAGGAAGCATTTTACCCAGCCTTAATGTATGCTATTGGTAACTTTATTAAGGGGATTTTGAGCTGAAATTGGATGTGAATAAGGGTAACAAATTCACAACTTTAGTGAGAAGAGGGATGGAAATTTGCTGATGAAAATTGTTAAAGAAAATGAAGATACCTTGTACTTTTTGTTCATGAAGAGAAGTAACTAATAGTAGGGTAACATAAAGAGAGAAAATATCTTGAAGGGAAAGAGAGTTATTGGAGGTGTTTTATAAACATATTAATAATATTTCATGGCTCAATGTAGGGAATAATAGGGGCAGCACTGCTATTGTCCTTATCTCTTCCTGATTTATATGCATTTTGGTCATGATCTCAAGCTTCTAATATCAGGGAATCACTAAGAGTGCAAGGATTGATGGTTGGAGGAGAATTATTTGAGGACTATTTTGGTCTAATATATAGTACATTACTACTATAATACAATGTATATAGGTCAAACAGTGACTCTCTATAGCTTTGATAATTAGAGTTCCCTAAATCTAGGTAAATTGTTTTACCTATAGCTATCATAGTGAGATATAGTATGGATAGATTTGAAAATTTCTTGATTTACTACTAAAGCTCTTGATGCAAGAGTTTATTTTGGGCTGAAATAATTGTCTTGTAATAGATCTAGCATAGGATTTTTGGATTTGTGTGGGCTACATCATCTTGAATGAAGTCTATATTTATATGGGTTCTCTTCTTGGGAAAGGGATCTATGCCTTGATTTGGGATCATGTGTAGTGTGATTGGACTGATGCATGCAATGTATTTTGGAGCTATCATCTTATTGAAATTATATCGAGCTATGATGTCAAACTTATTCGAATTGGATTCTTATATGCTATATAAGATTAGATTCAAAGACTCTCCCATAGTTGGGTTACAAAGAATCTATTGTACTTGTTGGGTTTCTGATATTCTTTATCTCTTTATTCTAGAATATAAAAGTTTCTTTTAGATATTTCTTATTTCTCTTCTCTTTGATTCTTATTATTGAATTCATGTGAGTAAGGCCTTTCACTTAAAACCCCCGAATATTTGGTGAATCCAATGTGAAAGACCATTTCAAAGTTATAAGATGGGTGATACTATGGAACAATTCTATAAACATCTATAAAGCATGATTTTATTATCACTAAATGTTTGCAAGATTTTGAAAGCTAGTTGAAATTGTGTGATGGTTAGAATGTTTGGGCCTATCTAAAGATGTATGCAAAAATTGGATATTCGGGGATATGTGAAATTGATTGGAGTTAGTATTTGATGTGGCTTGAGTGCATAAAATAAAGCCACATATCACTAAGTTTTATATAAAAGATGCAAAGTTTGGACTAAGTTTAAGAAAGTATTAAGAGAAGTATTTTTGAATTTGAGTATAGAGGTTTGGCATGTGAGACTTTCATAAAATGGATTACCAAGATTAATAAAATTCTTATAACTATAGAGTTATTTCATGAGTTTGAGTGTAGGTTTCATCAATTGGACATTGTTGAGCATGAGGCTCTAGAGAATGAAAAGATAGAGCTAGTTTTGCAAGTTGCAGATCCTACTTTACAACTTAGATTAGAACAACTCCTTGAAGATAAGACTATAAAGTTGGGATTAAAAATAGAGTGGTAGCATGTTAAAGATGTAGTCATGATCATGTTAGTTAAGAGATATAAAAGATGAAGATTAAGAATGCATGTTTGGATTCAACCTTTAGCCATTAGCAAGGTAAGTTGAAACACCATATATTGCACTTATTGATAATGGTTTAGAGATCAAGGTTATTGTGGGAAGCCTCTATAGGAACAATAGATGGCCAATAGATATTGATCATGGATGGAGAATGCAAGCACGAAATAATGCTCCAAGAGATTTTAATGTAGCTTGAGCGAATGTGAGGGTTATCATTGGTAACTTTGTTGAGCCAGTATGCAAACATAATGTGAAAAACCCTCGAGTGCATCATCATCTAGCTTTCTTATTAATCTAGAGGATCAATGTCATATTAGTCACTAGTGTTAGTGTCCATAGTATGGATGGTTCAAAATGACGGGATTTTTGGATAATTTTCAATTTTTGACATTGTTTCTTTCTCAAAAGCTAGAGGAAAGTTCTACAATAGGGTGTCATGCATAAAACAAGTTGCTTCTCAGTGAGTTTGGAGATCTCATGGAGAAAGAAGGGCTCCTAAATTCGCATCACGTGCAATTGCAATTGGAAGATAGCAAACAACACTGGAGGCAGGGAAGGAGTGCAGAAGGAGAAATTTGGGAGAGTTTTGATTAGGTGTCCTAGAGTTTTGTGAACTCGATGTGAATGCGGGGGTGAAGATTTAGGTATGGATGTAGATGCACAAATCCTTTTGGGACAAGATTTAGAGCAGGTTATGGAGTATCTTCAAAAGATGCTTGAGATTAGATACATAGATGATGCAGTTGGAATGCACATTTGGGTTATATGGCTTCAGTGAAGCTTTTAAGTTCTTGATGACACAACATGGTTCTGTAAATAAAAATATGTTTTGTGCATAGAAGAAATGATATGTGGTGAATTCCAATGCATAGATGATTGAGCTTGGATATGTAACTTATGTTACTTATGGATTTTGGAGGAGATTTAGGGATTTATGTATGAGGCTTATTGTGGCATATAATTGTCAATAGTGGGTGATTTATTAAGAAAGGGTGAAACAGAAAGAGGAAGAACACAGGATTCGAGAGGAGAAGCCTTCACTTCTTGCTACCGAGGCTGAGTGTCCAACTTCTACAGATGTTTCTAATTAGCTTATTGAGGATTGGAGCACTTATGCTATAGAGGATGCTTATTCAATGACTAGCAATTCTTTGAGGTGCCATACCAATGAGGTCTCAATTTTTATTATGGATGCTTTAAGTCACCACATAGATGATGTTTATGTAGATACTTTTGATACTGAGAGTACTTATGCAAATGATGTCTTGAATGAACCTGACGTGGATGACAAGGGTAGTGCATATGTAGATTGTCTAAGTTCTTATGAAGAAGCCTATGAGTCTCATGTATTACTAGATGCAAAAAAGTAAAAAGTATTTGCAAAGACTAGTGATACGTTGACTAGCCATACCATGGATGCCTTGGAAGAACCTCTATTGAAAGAGTAAGCCTCATTGCATATGTAGATTTTCTTAGTGCATATGAAGAGGCATAAAAAGCACATGTTTTACTTGATGTAGGGATTGAGAGGGAGATCGATGACTTACTAGATGTACATGATTTGTAGGACATAGTTGTTGTCTTAAAACAACTTAAGAGCTAGAGGCTATGCAGATAGAGAATCCTTTGTATGATGCTCCACAACTGGAGAATGTTTAAGATTCTTTTTCTGAGGCCTTGATATGCAATTCAAAGATGCTTCAAGTTATGGACTACTTCGTTATTTTTCATGATGGTCAAGATGTGTTGGATGCTCAGTTTATGTTTGCAGTTTATGTTTGATGTGGTATACAATTGTCAGTATAAGCAACTTTCCATGTATTGGATTTTGAAAGAGCAGGCATGTTGCTATGTATTTGTTGATGCATGCATTTTGACCATGTATATAGAGGTTCCACAATCTCTAGTATATAGTGTGCACCCAAGGTCTTATGATCCCCTAAAGGGGATGATAGGTGTGGTTCAAGAGCTGTAAAGATGCTAAGTATTTTGATCCATATGATCCACGTGGATGCTTGCTAATGTGCATGATCAGATAAGCACTCCTTATTTGGGTATTTGACTTGGGTGGATGCATTGTTGGCACATTTGAAGGATGTGCAAGTCTAGAGGGGGTTCACTCATTCTGCTATGTGGACACAATGTGAAAAACCCTTGAGTGCATCATCATTTAGCTTTCTTATGAATCTAGAGAGTCAATGCCATATTAAAAATTTGTTTTAGTGTCCATAATATGCATTGTTAAATATGATTGGATTTTTGGACAATTTGAGTCTATTTTTGACATTTTGGAAATCATTTCTTGTAAATATTGTCAAAAGGTAGAAACCTGCTAGAATAGGGTATCATACATAAAGCAAGGTACTTTTTAGCCAGTTTTGGAGATCTCATGGGAAAAGAAGAGCTCTCGAGTTTGCATCATTCACAATTCTAGTTGGCAGATAGCAAAGAGCACCCCAGATGGGGAAGGAGGGAAGAAGGAGCAATCTAGGAGAGTTCTGAGCAAGCATCCTTGATTTAACCCCCCTTTTCAAGCCAACAAAACCATCAAATTTGTAACTTATGCAATACAATAGAGGCTAGTATTTGGTGTGAGTTTTTGGGTATAATAGGGTGAAACAGGATATGGTGAAGGGGACACTCATTGTAAATAAGTTTTCTTAATCAAGGAGTGATTTTGGAATACTTTGAGCCTTTGATCTCTTGCATGTATGATGTTTCATATCTCATTGGTCTCTACTCTATGTAATCTCTATCATCATCTCTCCTCTCATACAAGAATCTACCTAATCTCTCACTACTATTAATCCTCGCTTGAGAATCTCTCTAACATCATATACATCTATCTATCCATTACTATTCTTAGTAACTCCCATAGCCATAAAACGCGCTCTCTTCCTGGCATACACATAGATTATCTTCATAATATGCCCCATGTTCAATACTTCTTTATATATGACACTTCTACTTATCTTATTATTTTGGAGTAACCACATATCACTGCTATACACATGGAAACAAAAGAATTGGATTACAATGAACTTATGCATGAGTTAGAAGTAGAGATGCGAAAAGAGATCACTACAACAGAAACGAGGCATAGACGCGCATGTTAGATGCGCAAAGTCGGGCGCATCTATCAGAGTGTCTATAAGTGTGTGCAAACGTGCATGTAAATAGACGCGAATTTTGCGTCTATATATCCATGCAAATAGACGCTAATATAGACACGCCAACAGATGCACAATTATTTAACCACCTAAAATTAGCAATTCACATAATTAAAAAACCAAAGTTAATAATTATTTAACCACCTGAAATTGATTCTTGAGTATGCACATGTGCACATGATAAAAACCATAGAATTAAGAATACACATTGAATCATTGAATTAAAAAAATAGAGTTAATAATTACTTTTTCATTGTTCTCTAATGAATGGTAGTTCCTCTAGTTGACAAGCTTGATATAAGTAATTAGCGGCAAGCGACAGAAACTTTACAATTAGTAGCAAGCATTGCAATATGTATCTCATAATTTCTCTACGTACTTGAAGATGATAAAAGATATTTCCTTTTTATTATGGAAAATTCAATTTAGCTTTAAAATTGACTATTCATTCTTGAGTATGCATGTGCGCACATGATAAAAAAATATAGAATTAGGAATACACATTGAATCAATAAGAAAATTAAGTATGTTACAGTGAATGATCCATCTCATCTTCAATGAGATCAGCCCTTACTAAACTATCTACTTCTAGGTCTATGTTACCAAGAGGTAACGAAACAAATAAGTCTATCCCACTATCAGATGTGTTGCTATATTGCTCAATAACTTCATCAATATAATTGACAATCACATTATTGTCTTCTTCTGCGTTTCCTTGAATATCCTCGCGAGGTTCATCTTGTACTATATCACGCATATCATCCATTATGGTGTCATCATGCACATCATCATTAATTGTTGGATTGTCATCTGCTATCTCCATGTCGGTAATATTACCATATATTGGTTTTGAATGATTAGATATAGGGATGACATACCACTATCGGTTATTGTTTACCATTGGATGATACACAACCTGTATTTGAAAAACAAAAGCAAAAAACTTAAGTACTTATTGTATTGTGTATATGTATCACATGTATACATATAAAAAATTTAGCCTTTGCATATATACATGCTCGCATTGTTGAGGTAGTACTAATGTGTTATTCTTGTTTTGGTGAAATTTTGTAGAGTCAATGATTAAAAAACCACTTGGATGACGTCTGATTGTGCAATGCTCACCATTTGTTACCACTTCTTTAAACCACTTCACATCCACTACATATATAAAGAATCAAGCTTTAGAATATCTTGGATCAAGCCACAATAACCTTCCATGGTACCATTGGCAGCCTCAAAGTGAGCAAGGACACCACAATCTTGGGTATTTCTCTTTTCATCTATACATTGAGTTCGAAGATGTTTACCCTCACACCAAAGTGCATTGAATAATGTGTACTAGTAGTAAAAGATAAAAGATCGAACATGTCAATTATTTATATAAAATAAAACTTATAGAAATAAATTAATTGATAGTATGTCTCACCTTTGATAAGTAACCTCGTGCGTATTCCCACTCTTCTTGAGATATATTAATTTCCTCCTCTTTTTCCATTCTCTCGATTTCCTCATGTAACCAATCTATATCAATATGACATGGAAGCGCATTTAGATGATCTGGAAATGAGACATTACGTCCATATCTAGTGCGAAATTCTTATCCTTCACTTTTTCTTCTTGCCCTTGCTTCATTATGTAGTGTCACCCATTTGCTCGTTTCATCACTATTGAGCACACAAAAACTATTTAACTTACGATGTTCTTCTTTTGTTAGTACTTTACTCAATCCTTTTCCTTGAGGTACTATAGAGGTCATCCTCAAGTCTTCATCATCTTTCCATAGTCGTGGTTGAGAGGGATCCACTTCAGCAAGATATACAGAGCTATAAACAAGGGATGATTGCACTAACCAACCCTCAGCCATGCTTCCCTAAGACCGTGCTTTTTGCCTCACAAAATCTTTCAAGATTTTCATGAAACACTCAAGAAAAAACATCCACCTTACATGAACTGCCCCACAAAGTGCGATCTCATCAATCAAATGTACGAGTAAATGTAATTGAGTAGTCAAAATGGATGGAGGAAAAATTTTCTCCACCAAACAAACCACCTCAACAGATAATACTGGAGTATCTTGCAATGTGTTTGGATCAATTTCCTTCGAGCTCACGTATCTGTCAAGATGTATTTGAGAATTGTTTATTTTTTTGTAAAAATTCAAAGATATATAATGAAAAAGTACAATGTACACACACCTCACAAGCTCTCCCATCTTGTAAATGATATCACGTACATCTTTGGAGGCACAATGGGATATGCTAGTAGGAAGTACGAACTGAATGTAAACAATATTTATAGATCAAATGATTAGTTGAGGAAAAAGTCAACATACCCCAAAGTTTACACATAGTTACTCCACTAATTACTATATTCATGGTTAGAGATACCCTTACTTGCATCATTTTGTGCCAATCGTGGGACTTCAAACCAGATAGTTGCTCCACACCTCTTTTCTTTTTCTTTATGAAGGCTCCCTTGAGACATATCATACATCCTGTGGGTGTTTGAAAGCTATATATTTGTTCCTTCACTATTTTTTCCTCGTTCTTTGACAACATCCAAGGTGCATGGGGTAGCTCAATCTTTCCTCTGGGTCCAAAGAGTGGCCAGGCTTGTCTCATGTAACCAATGTTACGTAAATCCTCCCTCACATTAACTGAATCACGAGCCCCTATCAAGTAATCCCATATTGTAGATACAACATTTTTGAATATGTGCATGGGGTCCAACAGGTGATTGATCTTGAGTTTAGTCTAGTACGGAAGATGAAAAAATATAGAGAACCTAACAAACAAACAATATATTATGTAAACAATTCATCATGCTAAATACTTTAAAGTCAATCGAGAGAAATGCACTTCTTACCGACTCATGCCGATTGGAGGATGGCTGTCGGCATTAATCCATCTCTCCTTCCAATCTCGAATGGTTAGAGATTGTTGAGTCATTCCATTAGTAGGGAGAACATATTTGGGATGGTCAATAGGAAGAAATCGATGATTATTGTCGTAGATAACCTTCTTTAAACATGCCGGCCTAGAGGAAACTAGAGAGGGACCACAAATAGGACATGCATGATATCCTGACGTGGTTAAACTTGAAAAAACAAGTGAATTAATAAAATGCAATTGATTCAAGTCTTGAATTTCAAATATAGAGTTATATACATGTACCTGAACCCTCTCCGTATCCTGGAAAGTTGTGCATGGTCGACAACAACATGGCCTTCAATGTGAAATCTCTAGAGGATGTAGATGCACTTGTATCTTGCACCTCAATACCTTCCCATAATATTTCTTACTCTTCAATCAAAGGCTCTAAGTAAAATTCCATGTTTTTTACCTTGTGCTTTCCAAGAATCAGAAGGGACAACATCACATGTCCCTTTTTAATTGCCATGGATGGAGGAATATTATAGTTCACCAATACCACTGGCCATACATTGTATGATGTGCTTTTGATGCCAAATGGATTGATTCCATCCATACCTAAACCAAATCTCAAATTTCTTGGCTCTTCTTTGAAAATGGGCCACAAATTATCTATATATTGCCATGCGGGTGTGTTTGTAGGGATCCTCCATTTTCCATCACTTGAATGATGACTAGCATGCCATGACATGAGCTTTCCAATAGACTTACACTTGAACATAAGTTTTATACGTGGAACAATTGGAAAATGTCGCAAAACCTTACGAGGCACATCCATTGACCTCATCTCCACTTCGTATCTTGATTCGACACAAACAGGACACTCTCGTGCGAACTCATGAATCCCACGAAATAAGACACAATCATTGACACATGCATGGATCTTGACATAATCGAGGCCTCCTAGAGATGTCAAGTAATGTCTTGCTTGCTCTCTCTTAGTTGGCAATTTGTTTCCTTTTGAAAGCATTTGTGATAATAACCTACATATATTTTTAAAAGTGAGTTAAAAAACCACCAACATATATTTCTTTCTGATTTCAAAATAGAATTAACAATTAATATTATGATTCATATATAAGCCAAATTGAATTGATACCTACTTCAATAATGCACCCAAACTGACATTACTCCATCTATAAATTGTTTGCAAGTTAAGTATCTCGAGGGACGCACGAAGAACTGAGTACGTACAACCTTCATACAACGGAGTAGATGATGCTACATATAGTGGATCATCTGGCTTCATAGAGTGACCTTCTCCCTGAACCGGTTGCAAAAATAGATGGTGTACCATGTTGTCCAAAATCTCATACTCTACGACTTGATGGGGCATTTCATGAGGGCTACTATCATGGTCGTTAGTCTCTACTCTCCTTGAAGACTCTACCTCCTCGCGTCGATGTTTTGCAGGCTCTCGATGCCCGGGAGGGAGCATCTGAGGATGTGGTACCGCATCCTGCTCAACCACAAAAGGGAGTTTCATGTACGTTGATATATAATTCCTGTAACATAGACATGCAATCTTAGTGGTAAAAAAAAACAATGAATACCTGGTGCGCAGATCGGACGTTGTATGCTCGTGTAGTGAATGTCGGAAGGTCCCCAAGAACAATGGACTCTACTTTTTGCACAAATTACAAGGTAAAAAGCATGAACGACAAGAGCAAGAGACCAATTGGGTGCAATCTCCCCCTATGCCTTGTGTGAGCGCTCCACAAAGCATGTATTTTATGTATATTTCATCTTCATGCTTAGTAATAGCCCAATTTATAAAAATATAGCAAGCTTTTAGCTTTTGAGTTTGCTTTAACACAAAAATAGGAATAAAGCTAATGGACGGTGCCCAAAGAGTCTAGCACGCCCAATACAATGTCCAAATAGAAATAACATAACCGTGCGCCCATGCGCATACAAAATAATAATAAATAATCGATGCCTCAATAAATAGGCATGACAAAATATAGGTGTGGCGCCTATCGAAATATAATCCATAAATCGAATACTCGCTATCCTCCAATGCTTTCCTCTGCCACTACTGCTATCTCTACACATCAACTGAAGCATTCACAATCGTTAGTAATGCAATTAAACCGACAAAAGTGAATACCTAGCAGTCTTCAGCTACATAAATAAATCAACTAGTTAGAAATAAATCCTAACCTGAATTTATTACGAGTGCGCACTCTAAACTCATAAACGTTTATTAATTTAATATGCATTTTGCGGAATCACCCGCTATGGAATCACCCATGTACACACTAAATTAATGAAACGCCCAAAAAGGACATGCGTCCCCATCAACTTCTTGCACAAAGAATCCACTTTGTGTATGAGCCCCGGTCATCAAAGTTTACGGAATCCACTGTAAAACCTCACGGAATCCACCGTGGAATATGCCTCCTGATGAGGTTTTACGGTGGATTCCGTAAACCTGGTGCGCAGATCGGACGCTGTATGCTCGCGTAGTGAATGCCAGAAGGTAGCATTGCTCCGTTTCCGGCCTCATGCGGTCTCCCCTACTTCGAGGACGGAGAAATGCCAGATCTCGGGGCGGCAACAATCTCGTCTACTCGCGACTTGGAGATGGGAGCCACTGCAAAGGCAACGAATCAGCCCCACATCCCAGTGCACGTGATTGGTGGCATCCACACAACTGTAAACTCCCCCCCCACTTATCTTTGATTCCTTGTGGATGGTTTGAGCTTCGAGAGTTGCATCAATGGTACGTCAAATAAGATCTTCAGCTTGAGGTTCTTCTTTTTCGGTAGACGCTCTTTGTAAATTTGCCAGTTGAGCTTGCAATGCTTGCCTAGCCCTTCGTTCTTCTTCCAATTGCATCATGATTAAGTCTAGCTTTTGCTCTATCGTAAGCTCATGTAAGTCGCCTTCAGCCATAAGATCATCCATATGTGGTTCCGTCATTTTGCAAAACTAAAAAGACCTTTCTCACGCAAAATCAAGTTAGCGGGATGAGCGTAGCTCAAGTTCGGGCAAGGCTTATGTGTTTTGGGGTATAGCTATCACAATCTTTGAAAACTCTGCGATTTATCCTTCTTCGTATGCTGAAAATGCTTCAGCAAATTTGCGTATGGGTAAAGTACCTTCCAACGAACAACTTTGCGGTTCGGAGTTTCTGCGTAGGAACAGTCCTTCTAGGAGTTTTGAGCACAAGTCAGTCCTGACTCCAGTTGACTAGTCTGACTTGCAGAGTTACAGACTTATGTGACTTGCAGAGTTGCAGACTTGCAAAACTTCGTCGCTTTACAGAACTTGCAGAAATTGACCTGAAGATACTTGCTAAACTTGATTAATTGGGTGTGACCTGGAGTTTATGACTTGTAGGATTGTAGAACTTACGTGAGTAAGCTTAATTGATTAAGCTTAAAGCTTAATATACATAAACAGCGCAGATCGTGAGGGGGGGGGGCCATTTTTTATGACGCTGCGAAAAATTCGGAGGTCCTCAGAGACCTCGCGTTGAGAATTGGAAGTTTAAAGCTTCTTAAAGCTTGAAAAGTATGAAATTGATGACTTATCTCTGTTTATCCACGATTTGATGAAGGAGATTTGGAAGTGGTCCTCCGTCACTATAGCCCGGTCCTTCGCGATCCAATGACGAAAACAGGGGTTCTTGATCGCCAGAAGTCTGCCTGTATCGACGGTTCGCGACGAGATTGACCGTAGAGCCCAATCGTTCGAGGAGCTCCGCCTTCGCACGAGATGAGTAGAGATTGGAAGCTCTTGATCTCAGCTCCGCTCTGATACCACTGGTGCGCAGATCGGACATTGTATACTCGCGTAGTGAATGCCGGAAGGTCCCCAAGAACAATGAACTCTACTTTTTGTACAAATTACAAGGTAAAAAGCATGAACGACAAGAGAAAGAGACCAATTGGGTGCAATCTCCCCCCATGCCTTGTGTGAGCACTCCACAAAGTATGTATTTTATGTATATTTCATCTTCATGCTCAATAATAGCCCAATTTACAAAAATATAGCAAGCTTTTAGCTTTTGAGTTTGCTTTAACACAAAAATAGGAATAAAGCTAATGGACGGTGCCCAAAGAGTCTAGCACGCCCAATACAATGTCCAAATAGAAATAACATAACCGTGCGCCCATGCACATACAAAATAATAATAAATAATCGATGCCTCAATAAATAGGCATGAAAAAATATAGGCGTGGTGCCTATCGGAATATAATCCATAAATCGAATACTCGCTATCCTCCAATGCTTTCCTCCGCCACTACTGCTATCTCTACACATCAACTGAAGTATTCACAATCGTTAGTAATACAATTAAACCAACAAAAGTGAATACCTAGCAGTTTTCAGCTACATAAATAAATCAACTAGTTAGAAATAAATCCTAACCTTAATTTATTACGAGTGCGCACTCTAAACTCATAAATGTTTATTAATTTAATATGCATTTTGTGGAATCACCCGCTATGGAATCACGCATGTACACACTAAATTAATGAAACGCGTGAAAAGGACAGGCGTCCCCATCAACTTCTTGCACAAAGAATCCACTTTGTGTATGAGCCCCGGTCATCAAAGTTTACGGAATCCACCGTAAAACCTCACGGAATCCACTGTGGCACGGAATCCATCATGGAATATGCCTCCTGGTATCAATACCGGTGATTTTTCTCGGTCCCATTCTCCATACAAGCTGAGGTGTGACATTGCAATTCGACATTGTTATAGAATTCGTGCAAGAGCTAGCAGAACACGGGGTTCAAGGTACAGCAAGGAATGAGGCTAACAAGAAGATCTCAATGACTCAATATTTGATGCCAAAGAACACTATATTGCTTGTCAAATGAATTACAACAAAGATACTGTTAATAAGCAAATTTTGTTCAAGTCCTTCAGCATGTATCTTTTTGCCTTACTCCAAGGTTCTTAAGCAAGTTCAAGCTTTCAAGCCACTAACAAAGGTAAAAGCATTAGGGCAAAGTCTGTAGGGCAGCTGGTATAACATACAAAACAGCATTCACTGCAAAACTGTGATACCAAAGTTCAACTAGTACAACTGAGCCATTGGCCAAACATCAATTTGGACATTGATTGCTTCAATTTTCCCTCTAATGCATAAACCAGAGAACTCCCAATCATTCTTCACACTAATACATTCTCTTACAAGAGCATAGTTTTCTGAAGAATGTAGCTTTACATCAACAAGCTTCAGTTTGGAAACTTCAAATCAGTTTTCAGCAGCAAACCTGGCAAACTCTTCTATATATAATGACACAAAAGGATTGGTAGCTTTCAAAAGCTGTGATTTTCTGTTCCACATAAGCAACAATTTTGAGACTGGTTTCCATCAAGGTGATTTCAGCAGTTGGCTTAATCGTCTTCACTGTCAGTTTAATCCTGAGGCCCTTACATTCAAGCTTTTCCCTCCATCCTGTTCTGATGGTGGCCAGCATCTGATCCACATTCAAGCATTCAAGAACCTGCAGTTTCCGTCATGCCCAATAACTACTCCGGCACGTCCACCTTCTATGATTCACGCTATAATCAGCAAACCTATATAAGTTTTTGGTCATGTGTTACTCTAATAGGAGATACGCCCATGACAGTCGGAGCACGGTAGCCATTTTTGTTGCTACGACATAACCTCGGGGCAAGTTGCTTTTGAAGTCTGGTTGCTGTTCCGTGTCAATATTCACGTTGTGCCACTGCAAAAGCTCACCTTCATCCTCAAGTTTGTGCAATCCTCCTTCTATCAACTGCAATCGACTACAGTCAGATTAACTTGATCAACGAGCTTGCTCCTGTTCTATCAACGATTGTGCTAGTTGTGCTCAACATCCGATCCTTCCTACAAGAAAGCTCCCCTTTGTCAGCAAGGTATGCGGAAGAAGGAGAAGATCTTTTTGGCACCAGCCTTCTTCGCACCTCGGTCCCTTGTCTCCTACTACACCACTTTCCATCCCTTCATGCTACTTCCTCTGCTTGACCGTCCTCACCCGATGGTATTGTTGCAGCAGAGCGCTGAAGTTGTCTTTTTGTTTTCATCAGAAAGAAGCTCGATTATTCTGCTTTGACTCATTCTTTTGCTGTCATTGTAGCAATACCAACGTCGGCTTCATTTCCTCCTGTTCAATGCCGTCAACTCCCTTCTTTGCATCACCTCTGTCATAGCAGCCTTTCCTAATGATCACTCTTCGTTCCCCCCCCGAAGACATCAAGCCCCTGTAGACGTCCTTCCTTCCACGAAAAATCCGGTCCTCAGTAGCTCTGATTACCACTGCCTTTCATAGCTTGGACCAAATTGATGCTTCCGATTTTTCTCTGCTTTTTCTCGTGACCATGGGCTGAAAATCCGAATGGCGCCTCCCCAGAATTAGTCTTCCCTCCTTCCTTTTCTCCTCTGTTTTTAGTTTTTCTTTTTCTTGTTCACATGTCAAAATTAGGCAAGCAACCTTCCTCATTCATCTGAGACTCCAATCACTTGATTTTTGTGTATATGTCACGAGAATCCATGCAACTTTTGTCTCCTGCCACAAAACCATAGAGTCTGTGGTCAATTTCAACAAAAGCTTCTCCTAGCTTCTTATGTGATCTCATGGAACATTGTTGCATCTTCTGTATCTCATTAGCTTCTTCCCACATTCCGGTACTTGTATAAAGGTCTGACATGAGCATATAAGTTGAGGCATCATGTGAGTTCAATGAGACAATTTTGTCAAAGCATTGTTGTGCTAGCAATATGTCACCATGCCTTTTTCATTGATTTAACATTGACATCCAAGCAACAAAATTATTTGCAAGAGGCATATCTTGCAGCAACTCTGCTGCCTCCTTTAAATGTCCTTCTTGTAGCATATCTTCAAAACACTTGCACCAAGGCTGTCATGTTGGAGCAAACTTTGACTGCAGAAACAAAAGTGACTTCATTTGGTTGTTTGAAAACTGTAACCTTTTTCCTCAACCCTGAAGTTCCTGGTTTTTGACCTTCATACCGAGATGTATAGGATGTGGTGATCTTAAAGACTGTCATTGCACACAGAACTAGAACAAATAGCAGCAGGACAAAGATCCTTTGGCATCAGTTTTTCATATTTTTCTAATACACACACATCATGCATCCAAACAAAATCATACACATGCACTAAGGGAATATGTACACTGGATGCAGATTATCGTAATGCTTCACACAAACAATGAGTCACACGCAAAAATTAACACAAATGCACAACAAAAGAAATGGAGGTATATACGACTCGGATGCGCAGCAACACGACAACGTGCTCAAAAAATACACCCTCAACAACGATCACAGATGCATTTAATTTTTTGTCGTAGCCATGCATCTCGATTATGAAGACGTAATGTTTCATCCTCACTTGAGGATATGCTCATTGACTCACCAGCTTGCACCACACTAGGTAATGACGACGTCGACGTGATTAAACCTAATTCATGACAATATCAAAATATTTGTCATTCATATGTTTACATAAGATCTTAATTTTAAATACACAAAAATCATCATAAATACATTAAAAATTATGATAAGAATTCACTACCAAAACTTATCTTAAAAACAAAAAATTATGATAAATTCCAAATGCGTGTCTATATCCACGTTTAACTACACGTCTATATTCGCGTCTATACTCGCGTCTATCTAAACAATAGCCACACATATACACGTGAAAATAGACGCACACATCAAAATTCAAACCATACTTAAATCATTTCTTTCCAGACTGTGCCTTTCCTTTCCTGCGTTTTTTGTGGTTCTGAAGCTTGAGTTTAGCCGACATGCAGTCTCTTCATGTCTCACCTCCTCATGACTCACCTCTTCTTTCATTTCAAACACACAAGAAGGGAAAAAGGAAAGCCAAGGAGAGGACGAAAGAAAGAACAAGAAAGAGAAGAACAAGAAGAAGCAGCAAATAAGCAAGCAAGCATCAAGGGAGGGTAACTTACCAAGGAGAGGAAGAAGGAGAAGGAAGAAGCGCCACCACCCGCCACACCAACACCCAAGGTGAGTCTCTCTCTCTCTCTCTCTCTCTCTCTCTCTCTCTCTCTCTCACTCTGTTTCTCTCTGCTCTGTCTATTTATTTAGGATTTGTGATTCCATTATGTATTGCATTTTGTAAATCATCAATGGTGGTCGTCGGCCTAAAATCGACCGACTGGGCGCGTCTGATAGCACATCTACATCTCAGTGTAGACGCAGACATAGAGCGAAAATTGTTTCCTCTCAGAGCGTTTGAGGGCACATCTTAGAGCGCGTGTGCTCTGCAATGTACACGCGATGATACACGGGCTCCATAGAAGGTTGACCTACAGTCTACACACGATTATACACGCGCATTGACTTGGGATGCGCGTCTAATAACGCATCTGTGCTACATCCTAGATGCGTAAATAGACGCGCTGGACAGAAGGTTGACTCTGGAGCGTGTCTGAGGGCGCGTCTAACCTACAATTTAGACGCATGGATACACGCACCAGGTCTCCCAGTTCTGATAGTAAACAATATATTTTTGTAATGATGAATGTGACTAATCCCATGTTTGCGTTTATCAGTTTTCTTGTTTAAGAGAAGCATTAGCACTTAAGTGTTATGCTCAATGTCTAAAGAAAGCTCTTTGAAAATGTAGGTAATATATGATTTTTTGTATGCAAATAAATTTGTCTTTTTTCTGTGTTTTTTTTGCAGATGTCATATCTTGGTTCATCTAGCAATGACCCAGATGTGGATCACATGAATGATACATTCGCCTCCTTTGGCAGGGGGGTCAATGCATTTTTTGGAGGTTTTCCTAGTAGGGAAGACTTCATGGGAGAGATGACAAGACACCTTGGCCACTCTCCCACAGCGGGGACAAGGTGTTCAGTGTCATGTCTGGGACGCCTCTGGCCTCTTTGCCTGGCACTACTTCCCAGACTCCACATGCAGGTACTCCACATATAGGTACTCCACGTGCTCCACATGCATCGACTGAAGCACAAGCATCTGCAGAAGCATGTGCATCTACAGAAGCTCATGCGTCCAGCGAGGCAGAGGGTAGTCAACAGAGAGGGAGGAGGGAGAGTCGAGGGGGAGGACGAGGCTTGTGTGGGGGTTGCCTAGGAGGTAGCGAGTGATCACCCTCACCAGTAGATCACGTAGAGGAGGTTGTACGCCAGTACTATAGAGTTATAGATGCTGGTGGCATCTTTCATGATGATGAGGGAAGGGATGTAATGGCGTATATGAGGAGCGTCATGCATGCGACGTATAAAGATTGTTTCATTGCCTTCAAAAATCAGAAAAGCAGCTTGTGGCAAGAGGTGTTGAGGGCAGTCCATAGGAGGTACCCAAATCGTGAGGGTCAGCAATTCTCGGATGATTGGGGACGTACAAAAGTGAGGGATATGCTTCACAACAAAAGATCCTACCTCATGACACAGGCCAGGGACTAACTGCGGAGACTGGAGGAGGGGCGTGGAGCCTATAGCCAACCACCTATGTGCCACCGCATAGAGTGGAAGAAAGCCAAGAAGAAAGCAGCTGAGAAAGTGAAGAGTCGCCAGCACGCAGAGGCGCGACGGATCCAAATGGAAACAATGGGATCGTCGCATTATGGATCGGGCGGCAGAGAGTCATGGGAGGCAGAGTTTGTAAGTATATTTTGATTTCTAGTTTTCTTAAATTTATATTTCTTTCAATTCTTTATATATTTTAGTCTAATATATTGTGACTCATAATTGTTTGTATATCTCTAAATGTTTTGCAGACTACCATCGTTGGTAGGACACCTACTCCTAGAGAGGTAGGTTACCATCGAGGCCATAAACGCGCAGCGACATGGCTTCACTTTTATGAGGAGGGTCTCATCATTGAGGACCAATACAACCGGGCCATGAGGATTCGGCAGTCAGAGGAGGTATGTTTTTCTTACTTTCCTATTAAAAGTATAACTAATTATAACTTTTTCTCCACCTTGTCTATGTAAGCAACCCTGATCTTTTGTGTGTGTAGGTGAACTCGGATGTGGAGCATAGCGAGGAGGGGGATAGCGACGCTAGTAGCCATGGTGGTACTAGCAAGGATGTTTCCTCTTCAGATTCGTAGAGGAGCACCATACCTCCTCATGACGCCTTCTTTTCTTGTATATGTATGATATCTCTTTGAGCCTACTGCTTGCGGCCACGCTTTACGTCGCAAGCACTTAAACTTCCCTTGTAAATGCTTTGATATATAATGAATATATGGACTTTTATTTTCAATTCTCGTGCCCGTAAGATACATTGTCTTTTTCCCAAATACACAATCTGATGTATGGGAGGGGAAAAAAAAAAACCACAGAGCATGTGGTTGCTTTACAACCTCTCTATTTTTTTTTCCAGTTCTATTTTTCGTGTCTATCAGTGCGTCTAAATTGCAGATAATTTGCGTTTTTTGTTTTCCATTCGCGTCTATCAATGCTTATAAAAGCGCGTCTATCAGCGTGTCTATATGTGCGTGTATGTGTGCATCTATTGCGCGTCTATTTGTGCGTGTAAATTCGTTGTATATGCAATTATAGACGCGAAATGGTAGATGCGCAAATAGACGGGCAAATAGACGCGCCCGTAAGAATTTCTCTATCTAAAAAATCGTGTCTAAATGTGCGTCTATGAGGCCTTTTTGTTATAGTGGATATTGAGTTCTTAAATCTATGTGTAAACCATGCCAGTAATAGAGACATGCTAAAGGACTATTTCTACCATATAATGTGAAAGATTTTACGAAACTAGGCTTTCAATGAGTACTACTATAAGCGAGGATAGAAATGGTGCTACATGGAGAAATATTTCACCTCCTATTGCAAGCATAAATACTTTTTCCACACGATTTACTAGATTTATAATAGTAAAATACATATGTTTGCAAAGAATTGAGTCTATGAATAGGACTCAAATACTATACATATTGAGAATTGAAAAATATGTCAAAAATCATAAAGTATTTGCACCAGATGCGAGCATCTGCAGCATGTATGATAGACTCATTTGTGTGGATACAGTGGCTAAAACTTCAACAATGCTCAAATCTAAAAATATGGTTCAAAATAGCATGATACATTTTTTTCATTGGATATGTTTCAAGCAATAAAGAACTTTGTTAATCTAGAAGGATTATACTTTGAATAAAATGGCTAAGCCTATGATAGAGACAAAGTATAGAATTGTGGACGAGAAAGTTGAACGAGTTGTAATGCCATACCATTATATAGTGAAGAAGTGTATAATTTGTGTCTAGACATCCAAGCTTATGAGATTCAAAGGGAATTGGTAACAAATTTATTTTGAAATTACTTAAAAAGTTGAAGATTGGTTGTAATGAATTTCTCATACTTATAGAAAGATGATATGTAGCCACATTAGTGCTTTTTATGTTTCAATTATGAGCTACATGGATTCAATTTTATGGCTACCATGGTTACTGAATATTAAAATTAATAATTTAGAGTCATCATCATCAATAACAAAACTTTGAGATTTATTGAGGTTATGCAACTAGTTATAAGATGACTGTTGTCGTGATACTGTGCGTCCACCACTACAAATCTAAGAGTGAAGTTTTTGGCCAAGAATTTAAACACATTAGTCAGTGTCATTAGGAATTTATCTTTCATTAAGTGTGTCTCTTGTGGGAACTTCAAAGCAGACAAAGGAAGCATGACTAGTTTACTAGAATAGTCTCAATTCTCTAGCATCATGTTTAGATGACTTAATTCCCACTTTAGATGGATCAAAATATATACTGCGACTTATTTTAAAGGGAATAAGTTGTCCAAGATGAAAGATGGAGAAAAAAGATGTGATTTTAAAAATCAATATTTTTGCATATTTTTTGTGGGTTTTCTCAATTCTACTCATGTAAGCTTGTCGACCACATGTGTTCCAATTGTTTTGAGTATCAGATGTCTATATTCAGAGTTCATATGATGCAGTTATGATCCAAACAAGTTGCAGATAGGCACAAAGTAGAAAAAAACGAAAATAGAGAAAAGTTGTAAACAAGCATAAGCTTTAAAGCTAAACACCTTAAGCTTTTATGAGTGAAAGGGAGCAAAGAAAAAATATAAAAGGGAGGACAAGGAGAGAAGGAGGGCCATCAAATCAAGGGAGAGAGGCTACAGGTTGAGCTTGTATCTCCCCTCGCCTTCTTTGAAGACCGTCATCGAATTTAGGAGAGAAGGCACTATGTAAGGGGGAGATTTTTCTAGTGGGGAAGAAAAAACACAAATGCCATCCTAAAATTGAAGAAGTTAAAGTCTATGCCTACTTTAGGAAAGGGTGAATACTTAAATGGAAGGTCCATTATCATTTCAGTGGTGGATAGTAGCCCTACTAGCATTCATTGGGCAATGGGCCAAGATAATGATGAGGGAAAATCAATGTATAGTCTAGCTTGTAGAAAAGGAGTAAAATGAGAGATAGATGAGATATCTATAGGTTAAAATGGAATGATGGGGTGTTATTACATTCCTTAAATGTGATAAGGGGTATTTTTTAGATGCACCTTTGATAGTTTAGATGATTGTTTACCTTTTCTTGGGATGATTGCAAGCTTTGCTATTATAGATATTGACACGTTGAGATAAGTTGTCTATATCAAGCCTCTAAATCTTGAGTTTCAAAGTATTGTATTGAAATATAATCTCGCGGGATATATGTTATCTAAGGCATGATTTGAAGATGAGAATGAGACGATGGATGATGATGATGATTGCAAGAAAGACATGTACAACTATTCAAAATGAATTGACAATTTCTAAAAATACAAGTAAAACACTCATAATGTAGGAATAGCAATCAATACAATTGGTATAAAAGTACTACCATGTACAACAATTATAAGAGTGAGTACAATAGTAAGAAAAGTGTGTACAACAATAGAAGTAGTATAAATAGCAGAAGAACCAAACTAAAAATGTTATATTTTGGCATTAAAAATATTTTTGAAGGAATGATTTGAGGGAGAGTAGCTAAAAATTAGGTAATACTTGAATAATTCACAAGAAAATATGAATGGATAGACGACGAGTGTATAAGAGAATTAGAAGGAAAGCACACATATATATTCTCAAGGATGGTTTCCTTTGGAGGTATCTAAAGAGAAAGAAATATATTATAAGAGAAAAAAATATTTATGAAATCTATCCTCATCCAATCTTGAATCATTGCGAAGGTTGTGAAGATTAGGTTTTAAAAACGCAATCTTCGAATAGTTTGGAGTTTATTTGTAGAAACTCTATCTTTCACCCATTTTTTGAGGGAATATTTTTGCCAAACTCCCTAAGAGGCCTTTTTGACCTAATTGATATACTTCTTGATAAAATATTGACATGATAGTTTTACAACAAGGTTAGATCCTCCATGCCAAAGACAAGATTGTGATACAAGGCTTGATCAAATACAAGATAAGATAAGAACTAGAGATACATGACTTAAACTAGAACTAGAGACTTACCTCATACATGCCTCAAAGCTATGTTGGAAGGAATGAAGGGATTATAGTTGAAGATCCCTATTGAGAAGGTAAAGGAGAATATTCTAAATGATGACACCATTCATAACATAAGAATCACTAATATAAGCAATGCTAATGCAAGTAATCTTCTAAAACTTCCTAGGATCCTTCTATAATCTAAGATTTGGTTTAATTCGTTGGTATCTAACACTACCCTTCTTTATCCCCTAAAAAAGGGGCTCAACACCTTTTTTAGGGGGTGGAGCCCCTTTTCGTCTCCCCCCAATCCATCCTTTGGAAAAATGTATGGAAGATCACTATGTGTAAAAATTAGAAAATGTTTTAAAAGGTGTAGATTTATTCACAAAATGGGTTATTATATTTCATATAGCTTTTTTAAAATAGAATTGTATACTTAAATCATAAAGTTGGCTTAGATTTTTGCAATACAAGTACACTGAACATCAATGAAGCTAGAATATGGTGAGAATCCTCTAAACTACAAGGTAAATAATATCAAATTGTACACACTTTAACGTTACTCTGTTAATATATGGAAGTCTAATGGAAGTCCATTAGACTTTCATGAGATGTGCTGTTTGATATCCTGTTTCATTATGACTAATTATGGAATATCTATTATTATGATTCTTCCTTCCCTCCTCATAAAATCTATCCCATTTGTGTGTATGTGTGTGTGTGTGTGCACGCGCACGCGTGCACGTGCGCATGCGCGCGCGCGCGCGCGTGTGTGTGTGTGCATGTGACGTGCACGCGCTCTTGTGCTGCTAGGCACACATTGTGTGAAAACCTCTAGAGTGCGACTTCCTTATAGATCAAGAAAACCAATGCCACTTTAGGCATTAGTGCTGGTGTCCATGGTTCAAAAATATTAAAATTTTGGACAAGTTTTAGTCAATTTTTAATATTCTAGTTTTTATCTCCTATAAAAAATCCATAAAACTGTAGACAACTTATAGATTAGGATGACATGTAAAAGAAAGCATGTAGCTTTCAGCCAATTTGAGAGGATTTTATGTAAAAACAGAGACATAAAGAAATCGGGCAACGCACGATCGCTATTTTCAGGCAATAAATAACACTTTGAAGTAGAAGATGAAGAAGGAGTGATCTGGTAGAATTTTGGCCAGGTGTCCTAGTATTCTATCCCCCCTTCGGAGCTAATGGAACCACCAAATTGGCGATCTGAGCAGCATAGAGGAAGTATTCTTCTACATTTTCTAATTCTTTTTGGGAGTATCATTCTACATCTTCAATTTCTTCAAGCCTCTTTCCTTTTGTCTGCTCCTCTCCCTGAATCTACCTTCACCCTGCTATCTCTTACTCCCTCTGGTGGACTTTCGACACCAAACACTCTGACAGTGTGTTAGAGAAAGTTTATGCTATCATCACAGGTGAATTTCGGCAAATATTTGGGCTGATATCTTCAGTCGTATTCAGAGAATTAGCTACATCAGTGTTCTTTTAATTCATTTCTTACTTTGTAGAATACATCTTGTCAAAATATGCAAGTATTATGTGCCCCTACGGCAGGTCAATGTTTGTAGATCATTCATAGATACTTTGAGTTGAATTAAGAGGATTTTGTCTTATATCTTGGTTGTGGTAACTTATCCTTATCAAGAACTCAATTTGAAGCTCTCTTGAAGAAAGTCTATTTTCCCTACGAGCCTTGTAATTAACTCATAAGCTTTTGTTTCTAACAATCTACATTGAATGTATTCATGCAAAGTTTATTCATGCTATGGCATCATGTATGAATGATGGTATGCATAGTAGTTTATGATACATGACAGCATATTGTACTTGATTTTATAATTGGTGATTGCTCTTATAGTTAAGAAAACAAGCTTGATTTGAGTTAAAACTTATGAGATAATATCTTGTGATCTTTGCTAAGAACATGCATTTGGAAGCTCTATCAACATCTTCAAGAACATGGCTTGAAACTGTCAACACTTCTCTTATCTCTACCATCTCCAGAGTCTAAGCTCTTGAATCCCCATACATTCTTCTCTCTCAAACCCCTGTGATTGACCGTGAAGTACCTCTTGAACCTTTAAACATTCATTATAATCTACTTATCTCTTGAAGACACATCTCCATCTATCTTTTCTAATTTTCTCTCCAAACCCCTGTCATGACCTTCAACCCCACGGCTGCGATATTGGTAAAACTGACGTGAAGGTCGGTGCAAGAGAACTCCAAGATGGAGGATTCTTGAGGAAATATTCTACAACAGCTGGTGCGCATACAGATTCAGTAACAACAAATCCAAATGTTACAACAACAACAACAAAGGCAAGACGAAGAGAAGATTGATTCTAGAACTATCAAGGACGTAGAGGAAGTTGGCCATAGAGGAAGTCTAGCAAAATAGCAACTCCATGCATGTGTCTATTTTCATTAACTTGTATGTTGAGAAAATGCTCTTTTTTGGTGTACCACAACATGCATGGAGTAGCTATTTTGCCAAGCTAGCCAAGCATGGTCTTCAAGAAAGAATCCATGGTCTTCTTTAGCAAGATGCGGATTGGGATGCATTCAAAAAATCCCTACATGAAGAATTCTTCTTAGAAGACTCTGGCCTTATGACGAAGAAAAGTTTCATTGATTGGGTTGAGAAACCCAATAAAGGTTTAGCTACAACAACTTTATACCATGAGTTTGAAAGTAAATTTGGACAACTTGATGTTGAAGACCAACAAAGTATGGAAGGTCAAAAGATTGAATTATTCCTTAAGCTTGCACATTCCATTCTGTAAGAGAAACTTGCTGATTGCTTAGAAGATGCTACCTCCGAATCAGGAGTCAAGACTACATGGATAGATGTTACTGATGCAGTTAACATGATTGCTTGAAAAGATCGGATGTGACTAAGATTGGGCTCCACTTCAACTTTAACAATTGCATTGAAGGAGCTCGTTCCACATTTAAAATCCCCTATTCCTTTAAATAATCAACCAACTTTTTCTTCTTCTGTTCCTTCTAAAAATGATGTAATGAACAAAATCATTTACAACATGCGAGATCTTCATCTAAATCTTAAAGAAATTAGTTCCAAGGTGGAGAAGCTGGATGTCAAAGTTGAGGAACGAGGATGATCGTCAACTCAAAGACTCATGAGAGAAGGCTTTAAGAGACATTGTATTTGGTGTGATAGCCAACAACATGACAAGAGGGAGTGTTCTGCCTTCCATGAGGCTAAAGCACACAAGCTCATCTTTTGGAGAGACGAAAAAATTCATGTAGCTAAAATTGGTCTTCCACAGGAGCCAAATTTTGGCAATGGTGGAATGAAGAAAATATTATAAGATTTAGTTGTAAAGAATGCATATGTAGGAATTGAGGCAGCTACCTATGGGCTGCAAATTGAGCCAACTAAATCAAGTTTGAAAGCATGTAAAGCTAATGTTCAATCTAAAGTATGGATGCACGGACTAGATCAAATGGAATGCTGCAAAGTAGTCAAAGATGATTTGACTAATGCCAGTCAGTGCATTCGAGGAATAACTAGTTGGAAAGAATTGGTAGATTATTTTTGTGCCTTTGCACATTTGACTAACATCAATCATAAAGAAGTCTTGATTGAAGAAAAGAGAAGAAGAGAATATGAACCATGGCTTTCCTCTTCTAGCCCTCCGAAATAGGTAACTAAGAGAATGCCTGAACAACCAAAGCTTGCTAAAAATATAACCCCTGATGAAGAGGTGGAACATGCACCACAAACAAAGAAGACCAAAGGAAAGAAGAAAGGCAAGCAACTAGGCTACAAATTGCAGTCTGACATAGAATCTGCAATGGATCTCAAATGAGTTTAGAAGAACGAATTCTGGGAAGTAAAATTGAGTTCACCTTAGGTGAAACTCTTGGAATTTCCAAATGTGAATTCCATGATGTAATTATTAATGTAATGAAAAGAAAAAGACAATATGTTGATGATGATGCTGAAGAAATAGTGCATGCTTTTTTGCAAGCTCTTCGAGTCTTTGTGCAGGATGAAGAGAAGTTGACTACACAAGGAATTCAGCTTGAAGTAGTTAAAGAGTTAATTGCAACAATTGAAGTTGAAGATAAAGAAAGCATAGATGCCAATATTAAGAAGTGAAGACTAAAAATCTAATGTTCGGTTGGTCCAAACCAGTTGGGCAGCTCATCTCTAAAAAAAAGGTTGTCTATAACACATGCATGAAAAAGAAGAAGAATCCTGATTCATTCCAAGCAGTCACTATTCCCGTACACATTGGGCAAGAGCAACAATGGAGACAATCGTCAAAATTGGAGAAAAAGAAACATCATGTATTGCACTCTTAGATCATGGTTTTGAGATAAACGTCATGGCAAGGAGTCTCTATGAAAGTGGTAGATCGCCCATAGATGATGATCTAGGTTGGCAAATGAGAGCTGCAAACAACTCTTTTGGAGAGTTATATGCTGCATGTCCTAATGTGCAAGTAACTATTGGAGACATAAAAGACAATTTTCACTTTTTTATTCACGACTCTTGTAGTTACCCTATCATTCTTGGGCACCTTACATTTCTGATGCCCGCTTAGAAAAAAAAGCTCTTGATGATGGTTCTTCCTATGCTCGAATCCGAAGCAAGGATAATGAACGAGCTGTCCGATTTCTTACTTTGTGAGTTAACCATCATCGAAATAGAGATCAACTGGATGATTATCCTATGTTTCCTAATGCTCGAGAACTCAAGGGTTTTCGGGCTGCACTACTCTAAAAGAAGGCTATGGCAGTGCATCATGTAAAAATATTGAACCTCCTTATGCTAAGAAACTTTGTCTCTAGCAAATTTGTATGTACATATAGCCAATAGTGGGCTATTATAAAACTCTCCTAGCTATGACTAAAGCTTATAGAAAATATTTATGTCATGTAAAAGGGGACCTGAAAACTTATGACATGATGGGGCTGAAAATGAAGATCTTTTGGGATTTTTTTTTGGACTAATTAATACTAACACATTGGCTAAAATATATGCACTTGGTCATATGGAAAATCAAGCTGAAAATTAGTCCATAGAAGTATATACATTGGATTTTTATCAAACAATTCAAGAATTTGTTGAGCAAGAAGACATTGGTTTACTCAACAAGGGTGAAGCACAAGTGGAGACAAAATACAAGACAGTGGATAATAAAGTTAAGCCTGTAGCAGTCCCATTGTCTCCTAAAAGTGAAGGGTTGGCTGAAAGGGCAGCAAATCAGCCAAGTCTTTGTGATCCTTCCAATGTTTGTCACAAGTTCACATTTGAAAGTATAAAAGAGCTCAAAATAGGTGAAAATTATTTTCTTTTGCCGAGGTTGAAAAACACTCTTTTATACAAATGCTAATGAAACATGGAAACGTTTTTGCATTTCAGCCAAGTAAAATAGGCTGTGTGGATCAAAATATTGTGGCTCCTATGGTCATTTTTATGGTCCCACATGTGCCTTAAAACCTCAAGACCATTTCCGTTCCAAGGGCGCATTTTCCCAAATTATTGGAACTTCTAAATGAGAATATCAGAATGAAGATTTTAAAACCTTCTTCAGCACCTCACTCAAATTGATGGTTTACCATACCCAAAAAAACTGGATCTTTACGATTCATCCAAGATCTACAACCTGTTAATCGTGTCACAATCAAAAATGTTGGTTGAGGTCCAATTGTTGACGAGTTTGTTGAAGCCTTTGCACGTAGAGAACTTTATTCTATGGGTGACCTATATTCAGGATATAACCAATTTCAGCTTTCATTAGAAAGTGAGACATTACCACAATGAAGACACCTCTTGGATTTGTCCGCATGCACTCTACCACAAGGTGCAAAAAACTCCGTAGCCCATATGATGAATGTCATGCACAAAGTCTTAAGGGACTTTATTCCACAACTTACTCTTCCATTTCTTGATGATGTACCTATCAAGGGATATGAAGTCAATGAAAAGAATGAGAAGCTTGAGAAAGATGGCTGCAAGACATTTGTAGTTAGCCATAATCATGATTTTGATAGGATTTTGACAAGGCTAGAAGATGTACATCTTACCCTTTTTGGAGCTAAGTCGATTTTTGGATTAGAAGAAGTCCTAATGGTTGAACATCTGTGTTGCCCCTACTCACGTAAACCTTCACCAATCAAGATAGATGCCATCAACAGAATGCAAGAAAAATCAACAAATATTTCAGAGGTGAGAAGATTTCTTGGCGCATGTGTATTCTATCTCATATGGATACCACATTTTTCTCATGTAGCTAAAAATCTCTATCAATTACTAAGAAAAGGCCTAAGATTCTCTTGGGGGAAAGAGCATACTCTCACTATATGCAAACTAAATAAGTTGTTAATTTTAGCCCCCACTCTCAAAAGGGCTAATTATTGAAATGTCAACCCATCATCCTTATCGTGGATACAAGTTCCATTGGGATAGGATAGGCTGTTGGCCAAAAAGACCTTGAAGGTAGCAGGTATACAATTCCTTTTGGAGCAAAGGTTCTCAATGAATGTCAAAGAAAGTATGCATAAGTAAAAAAGGGAATTATGGGGAGTTGTAACAACATTGAAGTGTGATCTTGAATACTTTATAGGTGCATCCATAGTGGTAGAAACTGATTGTCTTCCACTCTTGGGCATGATTGCCAATTGCTCTACACCTTACATTGCTATGCTAAGATGGATTGCATATATTAAATCTCTCAATCTCGAATTAAAGCATATTATAGAAAAGGTGAATCCAGTTTGCTGATAATGAAGAAGAGCTTATGGAAGAAGATGAAGTTGAAGAATCTATACTTGCTGAATTTCATTCCATGGAAATCTCATTAAGTCTCAATTAACATGGACATTTGATTCTATTAATTGTTTAATCATGGAAACAGGGTACATATGGGATGAAATATAATATGCAAGTGATATATGATGTGTTTAATTGTTGTCATGTAAAAAATTCAAAATTTAACTTTATAATATTGAAAATTTTAATTATCTAAGTCATAGAAAAAACGTGCAAAAGTGAGAAACATGAGGATAATTGATAAGTTTAGTAAAAGAGATGGTGCATGTGGGACAAAATGATACATGATGGTTTCCATGGCTTTCTTTCTCTATTATATGATCAAAATATGTAATTATAAGTAATTATGCAAAAAATAATTAAGAAAAATAATGAAAAATTAGGGGAGAAATAGAAAAAATGGATTATGACCTAAGAGAATAGAAAAAATGGAAAAAAATCAATGAATTTGTGAGAGAGAAGAAGATTTCTTGTGTGTCTTACTCACTTCCAAACCAAATATACCCTCTTCCCACCTTCTAATTGGGTCTCTAGGGCCTGTTTTCATGGTGCACCCGATCGGTGTTCCCAAATAGACAAGTCCTGCCCAATTTAGTAAGAAATCTGAGAGTATCCCCCGAGCTTTGGACCTTGGCACTTCTGGCCCTTGTCTGGGACATTCTCTCCCCCTTTTAAAAATCATTGTCCTCAATGATTAGTGATGGAAAGTGTCGTTGAATCAAAGCTTATGATTCCCATGTAGCATCAGTAACTGGTAGACCCTTCCAGGCAACTAGATACTCATGGAGAGTACGATTACATAATCGTTTCTCTTTTCGATCTAGTATCTTGTCTGGGTCATGGTCAACAACTGAATCTTGTTCTTGCAAAGGTACCATACCATCAACTAGATTATCATCACATGAGATATACTTTCTTAATTTGCTAACATGAAACACTGGATGAACACGGCATCCAGGAGGAAGTTCCAATCGGTAAGCCACATCACTTAGCTTCTGAATAATTTTCCACGGTCCACAATATCTTGGAGATAACTTTGGACATTTGCTAGTCGATAAACTAGACAACTTGGTTGGTACTTGGAGATAAACTTTCTCCCAATTCAAAGATCCTACTTGACCTTTTCTTATTTGCAAAATGCTTAGCCATATCAGCAGCTTGTTGTAGCTTGGCTTGAGAAATTTTAATATTAGCCTATATGTCAGTAAGAAATTCTACTGGGCATTTCTCATCTAACCTTAATGTACTAGGAAAACTTGGATTCATTCCATAACTTATTTCAAAAGGAGACAAACATGTCGCCTTATGAGGCCTATTGTTATACGCAAATTCTAACAAGTACAAATGCGTATCCCAATCTTTTTGTTTATCAGATACATATGCTCTCAGCATGTCTCCTAGTATCTGATTGACTCTTTCTATTTGACCATCTATTTCTGGGTGATCACCACTTGACATGTTTAAAGACACTTTTAAACGACCAAAGACATGATGCCAAAAATGACCAGTAAACCTGACATCCCTATTAGACACAACGGATGTATGTAGACCATGCAACCTAAACACATGATCAATAAACAAATTTGCGACTTGTGGAGCTTCCACACTTTCGCGAGTGGCTATAAAATGAGCCATTTTACTGAAGCGATCCACTATCACTAGGATAGTGTCTTTTGGTCTCTGGGTTCTAGGTAAGCTAACAATGAAATCCATGGAAATACTTTTCCAATTAGATTCTAGAATTTGTAATGGCATTAGCAGACATGGTGGCTTCACCCTTTCTGCTTTATTAACTTGACATTGAAAGCATTGTTGGACATATTGGCAGACATCCTTGGCCAACTTTGGCCACCAAAAATGTCCTTCTAACAAGCTGTATGGTCTTATCAATACCAGGATGTCCTGCACAAGGCACATCATGGTTATCAAACAAAACTTTCTTTCATATTCCCATGCACTAGGAACATAGATCTTGCCTTTTCGTTTAAGAAACCCATTCTCAATTGAAAAGTTCTTAAATGAACTTGCCTTATCATAAATAAAAGTAGGTAATGAAACATAAGTATCTCGTCCAACCCTAATCAAAGAGTCTCGTTCTATGGCCTAATAAATTTTTGCCATATAAGAGTCCTCTAATTGTGCTTCCTTTATTTCTTGAAGCAATGAGCTTTCCAAAATTGTAAAGCTCATTTGATACATTATACGAGATAATGCATCAGCAACAACATTATCCTTACCCTTCTTGTATAGAATTTCCATATAAAATTCTTGCATCATTTCATCCCATTGAGCTTGGCATCCTCAAAGATTTGGTTGACTACAAAAATACATAAGGGTATGGTGATATGTATAAACTTTAAAATCTGCACCATATAAATAGTGCCACCAAACTTTAAGGCAATGAACAATAGCATAAATCTCTTGTTCATGAACTGGCCAATTCTATTGGCTGGGGGAAAGCTTCTTGCTTTCAAAAGCTACAGGCCTGCCTTCTTGGCTAAGGATTGCACCTATTGCAATGCTACTTGCATCTCTTTCTAAAACAAATGGTTTCTTAGGATCAACTATCTTTAGAACAGGGCAGTAGAAACTGCTTGTTTCATAGCCTCAAAAATTTCTTGTTGCATTCATGTCCACACATAGGGCACCATATCTTGCAATAAATCTATCACAGGAGCAGCTATATACGAGTATGTGTATATAAATCTCCTATGGAATCTTGACAATCCCAAAAAGGAACGAAGAGCTATTTCATTCTTGGGTGTCGGCTAGCTAAGTATCACAACAACCTTCTTGGGGTCCATCTTGATCCCATCGGTAGATACAATATGACCTAAATACTCTATCTCTGCTAAACATAGAATCGTCTTGTCTAGGTTAGCATAGAGTTTTGCTTCCCACAAAGTTTCAAAAACTGTCACCAAATGTGACTCATGTTCATGGATAGTCTTACTATACACAAGCACATCATCAATAAAATCTACAATGAACTTGCCCATGTATGGTCTTAGTAAATCATTCATTAACATCATAAAATTAGCCGGCACATTTGTTAAACCAAAAGGCATAATCAAATACTCATATTGACCAAATCTTGTTCTAAAAGAAGTTTTAGAAATATCTTCATCTCTTACTCTAATCTAGTGATAACCACTTTTTAAATCAATCTTACTAAAGATAGAAGCATCACCTAGAGCATCCAAGAGATTGTCAATACGAGGCATAGGATATCTTTGCTTGATAGTTATTTTATTTAAAGCCTTGAAGTGTGCATACATTCGAAAAGAACCATCTTTCTTTTTTACAAGTAAAACAAGGGCTGCAAAGGTGAAAAGCTAGGTCTAATCAATCCTTTGCTTAAGTACTCATCCACAACCTTTCGAACTTCATTCTCCTCCTATAGACTCATCTTGAACAGGGTCTAGCAACTGGATTAGCTCCTGGGACAAGCTCAATCCTATGCTCCACATTCCTATGAGGAGGTAAACCAAGAGGTAGATCATATTTAAATACATTAGAAAATTGGGCTCTTATTTTGCTTGATAAGGCTGAAGGGATACTTGTGGAACTTCCACCTTTGTCTGTGTCATCCTTTGACACACATTTAGAAATATTTAAAATATAACAAAAGTAAAGAGACTTACAGTCAATCTTGAGCGCCTTGGTCATCGAGAGAATCTTCGCTTCAAGGAGATCTAGTTCTCCGCGAATCAACAATCGTTGGCCCTCGTGCTCAAATTGATAAATATGAGAAGAGAAGTCAATGATAGGTCTCTTATTTGCATGACACTGCTTGCTCAACACTAGGTCCAATCTTGCAAGCCATGTAATTTCAAAATCCAATATGTCCTCATAGGACTGGATCTGTACAAGGAGGTCAACAACTCACTGATCCCATGTCTCTGTACCCATCCCGTCAACTAGCTCTACCAAATAACTATATTCTAAGGGGGTATTCTTGAG
Source organism: Lygodium microphyllum (assembly GCF_053477565.2). Classification (NCBI taxonomy): domain Eukaryota; kingdom Viridiplantae; phylum Streptophyta; class Polypodiopsida; order Schizaeales; family Lygodiaceae; genus Lygodium; species Lygodium microphyllum. Next base: position 3,637,695 of record NC_141154.1, read on the forward strand.
CTTCAACTTCTTGATGAGATTAGAGCTAATAACATTATGTGAAGAGCTCATATCAAATAAAGTATGCACAGGGCATCCTGCCACCATGTCTTTCACTACAATAAGCTCAGTGTCAGTAAACTGGTACCCCTTTTGTGCCTCAGGCGATAATACTGCATCTGGCACTGTTGGTACTTTCTTTGTTATTGTGATGGCTAGGATCCATTCATGATAACTAGAGTCATGTGGAGGTGGCTCATCTAGATCATCTCTTGCCTTATCCACATCCTGCATTGGATTAAGCACCATTTGAGCACTGACTCTTGCCTTCTTGGGACAAGCCTTAAATTTATGCTGCCCCAGGCATCCGTAACAGAGTCCTTCTCTCATTGCTTTCTCCCTTTGGTGTTGAGTGAGCATTGATTTATTGTAGACTCTCTCAGCCATAGCAGATTCCTTTCTCTTGGTACCTGTCACAATCTTGATCATATGCACTTCTCTAGTGTCCTTCGCATGAGGAGCACTAGGTGCAACTGTAGGAGTAAAGACGGGGCGTGCACCTCTAGTCCAAGGAAATCTCTGGGACTTCCCATCTTCAAGGACTAATGCAAGCTCCATTGCCTCATTCAAGGTTTTACATCTCTCCTTCCTGATAAGTGGCCTTAAGGTTTCTTTTAAGCCCATGACAAATTTATACACTTGCAAAAAGTTAGGAATATGTGCAGGGACCTTTAACAGAATCTCTCTATACTTGTCTGCATATTCCTGGACGGAGTAGCTCTTCTGAGCTTTGAAGAACCATGCATCTAGAGCCCTTGTCCGCTCATCTGAAGTGACAAAATTATTATGAAACAATATCTTAAATGCAATCCAAGTAGACGACTTTGCATGATCCTGCTCAATTTTCCGCTACCAACGGTGAGCGGCATCCATGAGATTATATGTACCTTGCTATATCTTTAAAGCATCCTCATGAATATGGCATAACTTAAAACACTACTTCCATTTAGAGAGCCACTGTTCCACGGCATCTACAATCCTTTGTGCTGCCGTGCCATTGAACTTAGGTGGCTTAAGGTCTTTGAGCTGCCACTTAGCTTCAGGCAATGGAGGAACGACTACAGAGGAGTCATGTACGACTTGTGTGCCAGGAATACATGCATCAGGTAAACTCTCATCTAAAGGTCTCTTGCCTTTATCCAAAGCGTTTTGAGTTAGAATTTGCATTTGTTCAAGAAAAAATTTCATAGTGCCTTCCAAACTAGAAAGATGATTACACACATCATTAGATGAAGAGGGCAAATCGTCATCATGCATAAGAGGTTCTTCCTCTACATCAATGTCATTCAAAGGCATATCTTCAGTGCCTGACATGATTGATTAATTGATGTTTTTTTAAATAAAAATATTGATAAAACCAAAAGTAAGGCAAGCGTATATACAATATACTTCAGAAAACTGCTATGTTTCCACACAAGTACTATCCACAAGAAGCATACATGTCAAAAGCAAGCCTCTTTGTACATTTTGAACAAAAGTGCAAAGTTGAATAAGTCACCAAATCCTCTTTGAAACCATGCATAAATAGCAGCAATAATAGA
>NC_141154.1:4131292-4196371 GCF_053477565.2 Lygodium microphyllum
TCCAAATAGCAAATATGCACGACACTTACAATCCATTCGTAGTACAAACCTGACATATCTTATGCCAATCATGGGATTTTAGCCCTGATAGTTGGTCATCTTTAGAAAACGCAGACCTGAGAGAATGCATCATACTCATCGAAGTGCGGATAGATTTGACTGTTTGCTTCACAATGCGCTCTTCTTTAGTGGACAAAACCCAAGGAGCACGAGGTAATTGCAAGCAACCCTCAGCACTCGACTACGGCCATAGCGCCTCCATCTTGCCTACCTTCTTCAAATCCATTTGTGCCCCTATAGTGTCTCTCTTTCCTGTGATGTGGTCCCATAGCAAGCTGCCCATGTTCTTGAAAATATACATGGGATTCAACAAGTGGTTGATCTATAAATGTGTCCAATATGGAAACTCGTAGAAAACTGAGAACCGTTGCATTCCATTTGGATGTGACTCCATGTGGACTATTTTCAGCTAGTACTAGCTTTCGGCATTCATACGTGTTGGAGGTCGTCTAAGAACCTTCCCTGATCAGTTCATGTCCCTCTAGCATGAAAGTGGTGTGTCCTTGATATACCATCTTCTTCATGGTTCGTGACATTCCCGAGTCTAACTATGGCCCGCACAATGGACATGCACAATAACCTGAGGTAACCAGACCTGTCCCAACACCTCTATCCAGTGAATACAAACTTGAACAAGCTTTGATAGATATTACCAACGAGAATAAATGCCTACTTACCTGAGCACTCTCTGAATGCCAGAAAGTCATGCATCGTCCACATGAGAATGGCTCGAATATTGGTGTACTGTCGACCATCACGCTTACTCATATCTTATATGGTGACTCCCTCCTCCCACAAAATCTTAAGCTCATTGACAAATGGATGAAGATATACGTTTATATTTTTGACTTTGTAGCGGCCGAGAATGAGTAAGCTAAGGATGAGATGACCATTCTTCGTAGTCCATGAAGGGATATTGTAGTTTACAAGGACTATAGGCCACACACTGTAAGAAGTTGAGCACAGATCGAATGGGTTCACACCATCCGTTGCAAGACCGAGCTGAATATTCCTTGGCTCTCAGGCAAAGCCTGGGAAGGTAGAGTCAATGTGGCTCCATGCGGGTGAATCCGTTGATATTCATTGAACTCCTTCTATGGACCTATTCTGTGCATGCCATGTTGTCAAGCTCGCCATGCCGGACGTACGAAACATGTGGTTTATGTGGGGGATAAGCAAAAAGTGTCTAAGAACTTTTTGAGGGATGGTTTGCCCTTGCAAGTCCTATCGATACTTGTGAGAACCACACTTTGAACATATCTCCATAGTCTTGTATTCTCCTCGAAACATTATGCAATTGTTGATACATGCATGGATGCTGTTGTAGTCCATGCCAAGCTTTCGTAAAACATGTCGTGCATCATCACGAGACTCAGACATGGTATTTACAAGTGGTAATATATGATACTTCAGTAACCTTAAAAAAATCATAAAACACCTTGAAAAATCACAAATGTTTTTAATGATAGCGCCAAAAAGAAATCAACGAAGAGTACGTACAAGGTACCTGATCAACTCGGTCACACTCCATCGCTCCACTCCTATTTTGCTTGCACACTTAGGAGTGCAAGCAGTGTCTTCAAGCAAGAAACTCAGCACCCATCATATAATGGTATGGATGCTTCCGCTCTAAGTGGATCAGAAGTCTCGACATCCATGGGAATCAATGCATTGATCATTGCCTCCATCTCAAGCTTCAAGATTATAGATAACTCTCAAAGGCTGTATGTCTCCTCTCGTATTGATAGTATAGATTGGGTAGTATCTTCCAAGTGGTGGATTGGCTCAGGCACCCCATCCATCGCACGCCCACAAACTCTTTTAATTGGCCGCAAAGGGTGCACTCCTCCTTAGGACGAGACGTCACCTCCATGGATAAAAAATTTTCCAGCCACACCTAATATTTTTGTATATGGTATTCAATTAGCTTGCAAGTACAATGCATCATTGATATTAAATTTTCTTACCATTTGCTCAAAATCCAAGATCGCTTGATCAATGATCTCAGATTGAAACTCTCCGAAGTGTTGTACGTGTTCTATAAACAATCGATGTTTTTGTCTAATTGCCAGCTTACATTGAGAGCAAGGACATGGGACACGTTGATTACGATACGCCTCACGATCTTGAACATCACGACCTTCATCGTTTTCCATTTTGTCTACGTTACGACAAACAATTTGTTTTTGTTATCATTCTTTTTTCCTTTCTTAAATTGTTTGAGAAGGGATTTATTCTCTTGTAACTTAGCAAAAATTCATGTATGTAAAGTCCCCATCCACCCACCCACAAATTAATGTATATCGTAGTGTTTCCCGTTTTATGTTATTGCACTGGACCTCGCCACTACTCTCTCTTTGTTTTGTATCCATTCATTATCTTCTCTCCTTCCATCTCTCTTTCTTTTTCTCTTTCTTTATTATGATGTATGTTTATTCCCTCTCTCTAGTTCCTTCTTCCTTTTTCTCTTCCTCCCCCTCTCTCATTTCCTTTAACAAAACATATATCTCTCTCTACAACAACAACAACAATAACACCAAACAAGAAAAGAAGAAAAAACTACTACTACTACCACTACTACAACAACAACAACAAATAAGAAAATTAGAAAACAATAAACAAGAAAACAAAAAAACTATTACTACAACAACAACAACAAGAACAACAAACAAGAAAACCACTACTACTACTACAACCATGACTACGATGATTACAACTACGTCTACAACCACTACCACTACCACTATCACTATAATAAACAAGAAAAGAAGGAAAAAAAAACAACAACAACTACTACTACTATAACAATAATAAACAAGAAAAGAAGAAAAAATACTACTACTACTACTTCCAAAAATAAGAAAACTAAACAACAATAAACAAAAAAAAAACTACCACTACTACAACAACAACAAACAAGAAAACCACTATTACTCCTACTAGTACTAGTACTACAATCATGACTACGACAACTATGACCATGACTACGACCACCACAAAAACTCTCTCTTTACCTCTACCACTACCACCACCACTACCACTACAATAAACAAGAATAGAAGAGACATCAACAACAACAACAACAACAAACAAGAAAAGAAAAGAAAAACTACTACTACCACTACTACAACAACAACAAACAAGAAAACTAAACAACAATAAACAAAAAAAGAAACAAAACTACTACTACTACAAAAACAACAATAAACAAGAAAACCACTACTACTACTACTACTAATACTACAACCACGACTACGACTATGACTGTGACTACCACAATAACAAACCAGTACCACTACAATAAACAAGAAAAGAAGAAAAAACAATAACAACAACAACAACTACTACTACTACTACTATAACAAAAAACAAGAAAAGAAGAAAAAACTACAACAACAATAACAACAAACAAGAATACTAAACAACAATAAACAAGAAAAGAAAAGAAACTACTACTACAACAAACAAGAAAACTAATATTACTACTACTAGTACTACTACTACAATCACAACTACAACGACTGCGACCACAACTATGACTACCATAACAATAACAAACTAGAAGAGAAGAAATTAAACAATAACTACTACTATCACTACCACTACCACTACTACTACTATGACTATCACAACAACAATAAACAAGAAAATAAGAAATTAAACAATAACTACCGCTACCGCTACCGCTACCGCTAACGCTACCACTACTGCTACCACTACCACTACCACTACTACTACCAGTACTACTACTACGACAACCACAAAAACAACAAACAAGAAAATAAGAAATTAATCTCCAACTACCACTACCACTACCACTACTATGACTACCACAATAACAGCAAACAATTTTTTTCTTTTAAAAGAAACAAAACAACAACAACAATAACAATAACCTCTCCCTCCTTCTCTCTCTCCCTCCCTCTCCCTCTCCCTCTCCCTCTCCCTCTCTTTCTCTCTTTCCCTATTATGTTTAATGTTTTATCCCTCTCTCTCTCTCGTTCCTTCTTTTCTTTTCTTTTCTCTCTTCCTCTCCCTCTCTCATTTCCTCTCCCTCCTCTCCCTCTCTTTCTCTCTTTCCCTATTATATTTAATGTTTTTTCCCTCTCTCTCTTGTTCCTTCTTTCCTTTTCTCTCTTCCTCTCCCTCTCTCATTTCCTTTTCTCTCTTCCTCTCCCTCTCTCATTTCATCTCCCTCTCTCTTCCTCTCCCTCTCCCTCTCTTTCTCTCTTTTCCTATTATGTTTAATGTTTTTTCCCTCTCTCTCTTGTTCCTTCTTTCCTTTTCTCATTTCCTCTTCCTCTCTCATTTCATTTTCTCTCTTCCTCTCCCTCTCTTTCTCTCTTTCCCTATTATGTTTAATGTTTTCTCCCTCTCTCTCTCTCATTCCTTCTTTCCTTTTCTCTCTTCCTCTACTTCTCTCAATACACATGAATTTTAACAAAAACAAGTAAAAGAAAAATAGAAAATACAAAAACAAAGAAAGAATAAACAATCCACTCACTGTAAAGGCTCGAGGATGGATTCTGCGGCTCCTCTTCGCGACGGCGGCTTCTCTTCGCCCTCAGTACAATTCCTCCTCTTCTTTGCGAGAATGGAGGCGGTGGTGGTGAGAAGCTTTCCTTCTCCCTCTTTCTCTTTCTCTCCCTCTCCCTCTCAAATGCAAGATGGAGTTCACTCTCTCTTTCGTGTACTTGCGCAAAATAACGTGCTCGAGTTTCAGCTCATGTTTTTTTCGTCTGAGCACCGTCGCTATTAGCGTCGCAAAATACGACGCTGCTATTTTGCATCGGAAAGTGCCATCGCTTTACCTCTATATCCTTGTAGTGATAGGTATTTTTTAATCCAAACCTTCGACAGCCTCGATTATATTGTACCTTTGGCTTCTTGAAGTGCGAGAGTATATGATGAAAGCAATGTTTTCAACGTAAATGAGAACAATATTTAGACAGAGGGGTCGATATTGCGAGGGGTGAAGATTTGAGCATATAGAGGAGGCACAATCAGGTAATGATGATGGAAAGACCAGAGGCCAAGAATTCTTTGAGAATGAGGTGGAATCATCCTTTTGTGGTGACCTTTCTGTTGACCTTCTAGTGTATGCGGAGTTGTGTTAGGAGATTGACATGGGACAATAGGCTACATCATACTTGTAGCATCCACCTACTCAGTTCCTTGATGAATCGCGTATAAGGGTACTCTAGAATATGCATTTTAGGTAATATACTTTTTTGTAAAGTTATATTACCATGCTTTGCTTGAATCTTTATATTGATTATGCTAACATCAGTTTTTGTCTATGTAGGTAATCTTTGTGGATATTTGGATAGCACAACAAGTCGAGGGATGAGCGACAATGAGTTGTAGGAGATATTCACATATATGTCTCTAGATCAGATGGCTCCATTCAGAGATATGGTGGACCAAAAGCTGTCTCTTAGACACCATCAAGTCGTTCCGTTAGATCTAATTTGGCACGCTCTGATGCTTCGGTTTCTAGTAGATGGGGTCGACACTCTAGACTTGGACCATATAGGAGAGAGTGGTTTTGGGGAATATAGCCGAGACCTCAATATGGTAAGCCCACAGTTGGCTGGAGATACAAGTGCTACTCCTTGCTCTCATGTAGGTTCGAGAGAGGGTGGCTCAAGTGGTTGTTGTGGAGGTACCAACGCATTATCTCTATCTCGTCGTTCTTCTAGAGTTGTGTCACCTGTAGGATTTGTCACACCTAAGGGGACGTCTACTCAAGTCACTCGTCATTCTATAGGTGGCACCCCTATGGGTGCTACTCCGAGAGATACCACCCCTGTGAGTATACCTGATGTATAGGGGTCTCCTCGATATGCCCAAGATACATCTTAGACATATTCCAGAGGGATATGGATACCATTTAGATGATAGGACAAGAGCCGTCATCATGAATGATGAGGGTAGGAGGGTGATGGTTCGCATGAGAGAGTTGTGCCAACAAGTTTTTTGACACAAGGTCTTGGATCATTGGAAGACTATACTGGAGGTGAGTATTAACCCTCAAATGAACAAGATGGAAATTCTTAAAAATCCAAAGCAAAAGACAAGGCTAAGGCAAAAGCGGAATGGAGGATGAAGGTACACCAAGAAAAATCGGGAAACACAAGCGTGAAAAAGTCCTAAATCAAGGAGAGGGGCACAAGAAAAAGTGCAAGTCAAAACTTTTGTAAAAGAGCAAAGGGGCACTATGATTTATTTTAAGAGTGTCATTGTTTAAATTGTAAAGATAGATGGGCGGTAGGAAGGAAGCTAGATGACTGCAGAAGGGAAAGAGGGTTTTGTATATAAAGTTCAAAAGTGAATGAGAGCTCATTCTTTGGTGTGTGGCGAAGTGGACTCTTCTTCTTCTCTTCTTCTCTTCCCTTCTCTTGCTTGCTTGTGAGTGCTTGAGGGAGGGAGTGTGAGTGAGTGAGGGAGTGAATGTGTGAGGGTGAGGGATCTTGGAGATGAATCCCTCCTCTATCTCCTCTCTTATTCTTCTCGTCTCTTCTCTTCTCTCATCTCGTGTGTGGCTATGGAGGATTGACCTTGAAGGCAAAGGTTTGAGGATGTTTGAGCTTGCATCAAGAATCGTGGAGCTATCTGAGTGCTTAAGAGAGGAAGCAACTCAATCGGGCATAAAGATAAGCTCACTACACTCGTAGAGATGGATGGCATGTCGGCTATATGAGAGATAGCCATTAGTGCTCTCTTGAAACGCTTGAACAATAAGAAGTTTGTGGGTCTTGGCAGTTCGCCTCAACATTTTTGTTCCGTCACCAGGACCAAGGGATTCAAGTTTAAGCACTTGCCCGCTTCTAATCGAGCATCAAAGTAAGGGTTTTATCCCCAAATCAGAGCTTCAGATAGATAGGAGGTTTTGGTCTTTAATCCATGCTACAAATAAGTATTTTTGGTTTTTGATTATTAGTTCAGAAAGAGAAATCGATTCAATACTTTGCTTTTGATTTTTTTTGCATTTAAAGTACTATAGAAATGAGAAATCAGAGTGGGAAGATTGAAGTTCACTATTGTAAAATAGTCCTGAACAGGGTAATAATAGGGAAAAATGGGAAAAGAAGAGGGCTCAGCTGTCGCGGAGTCATAGATTGAGTGATTAGAATGACTGAGGTGCTGACTAGCTAGGGTTTAAGGTCTTGGGTGACCAGGGAAAACCTCATTTGAATTACTTTAGTGGAAGGAAGAGTTTTGAGGACAAAGACAACTTTAGTGGTTTGTAGGTTTCTATTGGATGACGTTATTTGTAGGTATGGTTGCATTGGGAATTTACAATAGATAGAGGTGAGTTGGATATTGATGAGACTAGGGAATTTTTCTCTCACCTTGGCATTAAACTTGCTTTGACTTTAGCATATGATCCATAATCCAAAGAGAAGAGCGAGAGAGGCCATTGGCCGATTGTGAAGGCCTTGGGCAAAGCATGTGATGGACGGGTCGGGGAGTGGCCTACATTGTTGCCTTAAGCCTTATGGGATGATTGCACCATCCACACTATGTGACCATAGGTTATATGCTAGCTGAGTTGATGTATGGATAGAAACCAATCATGCCTACAAAGTCTTGCACACTCATTTGGAGTGCTTTACTATGGCAACATGATGAGATGACTAGAGAGGATCTTTTGGCTCTTCGTATTAGTCAATTGAGAGGAGATCTAAGGATATTGAGAGATCTTTCCAGAAGCTCAAAGAGTCCAAAATTAAAAACAAAGATTGATTTGATAGCAGACACAAATTGAGACCTAGAGAGATTGAGGAGGGAGATTGGGTGTTGATCTACGACTGTAGTCTAGACAACGAGCACAATACTATTTGCAAGGTTTCGAGATGATAGTTTGGGCCTTATTTGGTGCAATATGTCCATGACAATGCTACGTATTCCTTAGCAGAGCTTGATGGTAATGCCTTGTAGATATTGATGGTAGGAAAGAGAATCAAACTATTCACAAGGAGAGATGATGCAGCCTATGCTGTTGAGGAGTTGGATGATGAGTTTTATGATGGGCTTGCAGCAAGAGATAATGTAAATGAGGATATGGATATTGCAAATGATTTTGTAGAAGATGAGGAGATTGTGTTGACTGTCAAGCTTGGCAGTGATGAGGATGGGTAGTTGTGGCCCATCCAAGGGATGTGTAAGTTAGGAGGGGGGATGCTACGATGTTGCATATCCACCACTACAAACCTGAGGGTGGAGTTTTTCACCAGGAACTTGAACTCATTAGTTTGTGTCATTAGGGATTTGTTTTCCATTGTGTGTGTGTCTTTTTGTTTTCCATTTAGTTTGAATTGTTAGTTTGAAAATTATGGTTCCATCCTAATTTTTCTGTATTCGTTGAGTAGTACTTAAGCACAAATAGCCCATGTGTATGTTTGTGTGTGTGATAGCTCATTTGAGTGCTTGTTTTTCTAATCAGTATGTATAGATAGAGCAAAGATGGAAGAAAATCAAATGAAACAGTACAAATGGAAACAAGATCAAATTGCAAACATGAAAGAGTACATTGCCAAATTTGGCCATGGCTCATTGGTCATGGCTCAGCTAAACGTGCTAGACAAGCTCAGAGTAAGGAGAAGACACTACCTAAGATGGAAATAAGGGGGGATAGAAGAGGAGACTGAGAAGAGGAAGATGAAGACAATCCCTTGGGTACACTAGAATAACTACCTTTCTCTTCATGTCGAGTATTGATCCATCTTCATCAACATCATGCAAAATGAACACATTAATCACAAACTATACAAAGTAGCATCCATAGGTATGGTCAAGGAAGAGTTCATGATTATCAAAATGGGTGAGTATTTTATTTGCATGATGTTTGATTTGAAAGGCTCAACAAGAAGAGAATCGCCGTGAGAGTCCATCTACAAGATTAGAGAAAGTAGAGTGTCTTTCAAAGGACCCGATCTTGCTTTTGGATCCACAATCATTAGTATCAATGATGCTAGCAAGCATACCTTTATGGTAACATCCAATTTGGAGGTGGTTGTGGCATACTTCTGCAAGTGTAGTGGGTGGCAGATTGATAGATAGATGATGAAGCTATTTTTCAATGGGGGAGAGAAAGAAAAATAGATGGTAGAGGACAAGCTTGTAGCAGAAGCTCCCTTTGATGCCTTAAAAGCACTCTTTACAGAAGTCCCCATGCCGATTCAAGGTCCCCGTCCTAGTCAGATTCGTCTTGGAAATATTAATGGCAGGCCAACAAATATAGTCCCATTGCCAATTTTTAAGGGAGAGTACAATGAAGATTCTGATCTTCATGTAGCAGCGTTTATGGTAGCATGTATGGCTAACAATGCCAGAACCCCCAAGCATTGGTTAGGAATAGTCCCCGCCACTTTCAAGGGCATGGCGTTTCAGTGGTATGAAACACAATCAGTAGGAACTTTTGGCACATGGGATGGCGACCTTAAGTTGGCCTTCCTCACTAATTCAGGCATGAAGGTTGTTATGGACCATCAGGACCATAACAGAAGATGCAGGAAATTAGCACTGTAGGAAACTTCTTGACACAATTTACATCCATTTCATACATTTAATCTTCAAGAACAATATGCAAACACGAACTACATATTATATTTATCAATGGTGAACTATTGTCCTGAAAACGATCACACAGTTTATCATCATCATTTTCACTCCTGATCAAATAACGTGCATTAGATAGCGCAAATATTCAGGACACGGATACACAATTAGAACCAAACATAAGCGACCATAATCTGGCGTTGTCCTGAAGAAGATATCAGTTCTCATCACGTAGGAATACAAAAGTCACAAACTCCTGACTGTCAGGAAGGCGCTTGCATATCAGGTAAAAACCTAAATGCTTCATATGACATCTTAGGTCACTTCCCATATGTTGGTTCTACATATATGCTAGTACTAAGATATAAAAGTACTAATATAGTGCATTTCGAGCCTCAACACCTGGCACTGCCTGGTGGTTGATTGGGATAGTCAAGACTCAAACCCACAAGTATGGAGCTATATAACAGAAAGCATACAAAGTAAGAAATAACCCAGAGAATACAATTATGCCCTACCAGAGGCCTTGCACCCCTTGACAAGCCACACTGAACAACCATGAGTAGAGCCCCTCTAGGATACTCATAGTCCTCTTGTGCAGTTGCATAATTGATCCTAAGTTGTAATATTCCCATTTGAAAATATTACTAAATCGACCTCCCGCTCTCATCGTAAACTCGTGCAAAGATTATCACCAGTGCCAGCAGCTAATCTATAACCACACGCGAGAAATGGAGACACTCCACCTTAGGAAAATAAGGCCGGGGATTCAAACCTGCATAGCCGCGGGAAAACTCCCTCTTGGGAGGAGGTTAAGGGGATAAAGGTGGAATTATTGCAAAATTTTTGAATTTATCTTCCCCAGCCGATGTGAAGGAGGGGGAAAGGGATGGGCTAGTAAGGGCAGCATGAGGAGGTGGGGGGAGAGAGCCATGCAACGGGCCACGTGGGGAGGTCCCCTCTCCCCCCCTTGGACTATAAGAACCCCCTTTGTGGAGGGGGGGACACGAGGAGGCTGCGACAGGCTGCATAAGGCGTGTGTGAAGGAGACGGCAGGAGGCGTTGACGCTGCCATTGTGGAGGAAGGGGGGAGGTCGCCAGGCTGCCGTGAAGAGGTTGCCGTAACGGAGGCTGCCGCAAAGAGGGCGACCGTGAAGGAGGGGGGCCGCCATGAAGGAAGGGGCCGTGAAGGAGAGGGCGACCGTGAAGGAGGGGGGGGCGCCATGAAGGAAGGCGGCTGTGAAGGAGGGGAGAGCCCCAATGCCGTCCGTGGAGGAGGGCCCTGCCGTGGTGTAGGACCAGAACGCCTCCCAAATCCTTATCTCCAAGCCACGTAGTTTCCTGAAGCTTCTTAGAAGCTTCTCTAGGAAGCTTCTAAGGGGCTTCTCTAAGCCCCCTTCCTATTGGAACCACCGCAAATCCATATTAGCCCCGATTTTTAAGGCCTTTTCCCATGGATTTCCCCACACAAGTCCATATTACCCCCATGGGTTCCTTTTAAACCCCTTTCCCTTTGCAACACCCACAAGCCCCCTAGCCCGGACTTTGAAGAGAAGAAGGGGAAGCCTACGAGCCTTCCCACCTATCACCCACAAGGCTGGCCCTAGGATTTTTGGGAAGGAGAAGAAGAACTCTAAAGCCCCATTCTTGCAAGGCCCATTCGCAAGAGCTCCTTCCCATAACAAGCTTCAATTCCCACAAGCTTGCTCGAGAAAGCCCCAATTCCCGCAAGCACTTATTAAGTTTCATTTTCCACAGCTCTTCTGCAAAAGGCCCAAGTTCCAATCCCTAAGGCCTTCCATAAGCCAAATCCCACAAACCGGTATTTCTTTTTCAAGGATCCGTACTTCAAAAGGGGATCTTGTACGTATGAGGGAGAAGGGCAAGATCTTGAGGCTGCATACCAAGGTGAGTAAATTTATAGGCCGCGAAGGCAATCCAGAAGCCAAAATCACGCCTACAATGGGCCCTAAAAAGTCACAAGACGCGCCTGCGGAAGGATCTTCTCCTAGTATTTACGTGGATATTTCCCGGAGTCCACAAGTCCAGGTTTTATCTATTTGGATTCCACACAAAAGTATTGAATTAATCACGATAACTTCATGGAATTAGGAAGCATTCATGCATGTTCAAATTCAACTAGTCAAGTTAAATGCAATTGGAAAATGAATTGGCTATTTGAACATTTATTAGAAATAGCTTAAGATATGAAAATTGATCATTGGTACGTTCAATGGAATGAATGAAAAGAGCATAAGGTGTCTATGCATTTGTAGGACCTTATTAGTAAGTTTCCTTTTGTGCATTCAAAAGTGACGAGCCTAGGACAACTGTTACCTCATTACAAGGTTAAAATTATTGAGGTACACCTTTTTACTAGGCGTGGAAAGATTAATGGCATGTCACATTTTTAGATAAATCTTCCTTGTAATGATTCATGAGGAAAAGTTAACACCCATAAGATGTTATTCGAAAAGAAATAGAAGAGCATGAGAATGATCTATGGACTTGCAAGTGGCATGTAAAATGGAATGAGTTAACACTAGTTTTAGTTTTTGTATGAGCTTCATTGACTACATTGGGCTAGGAGAAAGTTGCGTATTGCATAGTCGTCATGCAAAAATGTCATTCATCAGGAGCCGCATTTAGGAAAGGTTGCATGGTTTATCAAAGCATAAGATTCTAAAGTGTAGACAACAAGGTTGTAGGCATGATTATTTGATGTAAGCCCTAGTAGGACCTAGGAAAGTTAGTGTCCAGATTATCAGGCATTTTTACTTTACCAAGGAAAGATAGGGTTATTGTGAACCATGTGATGCGTAGAAGTAATGAATCGCATGTTTACATGTATTGGTGTAGTTGTAACTATTTTTCCTCCTTTAGATCTAGTTTATTATCTCTAGGAAAGGTTCATCCTTGTCGCAAGACAAGTATATTGAGTTGTCTAAATCACCTAACCTACAAGGGATTCATATGGGCATGGTTCAGTCGATATGACAAATATCCCAAGTGCTAACTAGGGTTTAGCGCGATAATGATTCGACCTAGTTTTACACTTGTTGCCAAGTCAAAACCCTCAAACCCAATGATCATACCCACATTCACGAAATGTTGAGTCAATTGGATGCTCATGCATAAAATGATCTAAGGTTTCTATCCTAAGGATCACTCGTTCAAATGATGAAACTCTGACTGAGTTGGAAATTCCGAGGACCGTGGCCCAATATAATTAGGAATGGGTTGGGCAAGAAGATACCCTAAACCCTGCTACTCGGCTGGAGGTAATTCCGTGACCAGAAAACGCCATTCAATGGGTGAAATGTCCCCGTAGAATAGATGCAACACATGTGCAAAAAGTTGCAACATCGCATAGACTTGCGATTTGTCCACAAGAGAGTTTTCTCATTTCTTGAAATGAGGTTGGCAAGTTATTGCGCAAATTTAACTTACAAGAGGATGAGTAATCATCCTGTTACATCACCTTTCTTGGGGAATAATTGCCAAGAAAAAGGAGAGTTAGGTATTTGCCTGGAAGCAAATGACCAATCAATAAATTGAAGCGACATGGTCGCCGGGATTTACTATTAATAAAACCTAAGGCATTGGTTAAGTTGGGTTAACAGGATATGACCCTAACCCAAGGACAATAGGAATCTTGCCAAGTTGAAATTGATTCCGGATCGAATGCTGGATGCATTCGGAGAGAAGGATTCACTCCTTAACAGTTTGCCAAATAAACAACCACTGGAATTGATTGTGCTTGTAACAGTTTAGAAAGCACTGTTTGCATTGTTTGCTCAAGGAACTAAAGGATGAAAAGATATATAAATGCTTCAGGTTGAAGGCCTGAAGGGAGAGGCAGCTTCAGTTACCCCCGACTGCCTGCCTGACCCTAACCAAGGGGGTTGTTGACCGCGCCGGAAACGTGGACCGAACCCCCCGCGAGAGGTCTTTCCGTTGAGCTCTACTTGGAGCAGGAGGACGCTTGGGTGCCAGGGGGGGCTCTGGCCGTAAATCCCTCGCCTTCCGGGTCCTGCACAAGAGGCTAACGTGACTCGGGATTGGATCTCGAGGCCCGCATACTAGTCTACGGGCGGAAACTTGGAATAGTAATCCCTATGGATTACTGGATAACCTTCGGGCGGACTATGGACAAGCCTACGGGCGGAACTCCTTGTATTCCAAAGATAAAATGATGAAATGATAATAAAGAAGTTGTTTGATATTGTTTTTCTATGTCACGTGATAAGATTACGTGAAGGAACCAGTGCTTAACAGGGTTAATTAAAGAAGCTGATTGTTATATGTCAAATTAATGTGTTAGGTAATTACATAACTAAAACAAATCGAGGAAAGTGCGGAGGATGGACCATGGGTCCGTCCTACGGATGGGTGGTCCCGGTTAGCCGGGAACTTTTCTCAAAGATCTGGAAGAGCAGCGGGAGGTTCATCGAAAGCAATGACCGAGAATTATGTTTTACCCAATTTACGCTGTTCTAGGGGAACGGAATGGGACTATGGTAGAGAGGTTGAGTTTTGCATCCCTCTCGTTTCCCATTCTCCTTGAACCAAGTGCAGCGTGATTCCGCTTCGGACCTGGCGTTTCTGCGTAAAGTAGTTCGCTCGGGTTTGATGCTAGTTGCTGCTAGCTAATGACCAAACAGAAAAACCCAAATTCAGGTCGATCCTAAGTGGGAACGGCCAGGATACTTCCGCTACGTGGCAGACGCGGGAAGACCTAGATCGCAAGTCCCGTAACACTCCATGGGAGTGCCGGGCGGAGCTTTCTAGACATCCTTTCCGATGGACTGCTAAGACGTGTCCGGGATGATTCTAGGGGACACGTTACAGTTGGTATCAAAGCAAACCAACAAAGGACTTGTTTTTAGGAAATTTTAATAAGACGAAGTAAAGCAAATGCCACTGTCCCAAACATTTCCTTACTTTCAATGCTGTCTTGCAGAATTATGAAGCATGGAACAAGTTCTTAGTGTTCCGAGTCATGTTTATGACCGCGATGCATTCCACGGATTATCGACAAAGGGTTGAGATGATGAACATCCTAGACCGCATTTACAATCCATCGCCTGTGTACGTGGAACGGAGATGGATGGGTGTTACAGGGATCTATTACATAACTGCCTATCAACCTGGGTACCTTCAAATTAACTTGAAGAGAATCAAGTGGATGGAGGATTTGAAGATCGTAAAGCTGTTCGTCTTTGTTGAGGCTCATGCAAACGCGACCCTACAGGTCGGAGGTCGAAGGGTTAACCAGAATAAGTATGTGTACGGGGAAGTGATTCAAAGAATCCTTGCCGACCGAATCAAGGTTTTGGGACGTCATGAGAAGAATGGATATCAAAGGAAAAGATACCCTAATCTTCCAATGAACTATCGATTCCTGAAAATCGATGACCCCAGTCCGTACTACTACTCAGTTCCTGTAGCTGAATGCAATAATATCTTATTCTCCTCAAATTAATGTATCAACTTGTTCCATCGCCCCAAGAAATAATTATACCTCGAAAGGGCTATGTTGATATGAATGGAATAAAACTTTTTTTTTCCGATTGTCTTGACTATGAATATTGATAAAGAAGTAAAGTGATTTGGTCACTTGGCTGAAGGAATACGTGGACGTAGCTTCTGAAGAGTTAACAGAACTCTCGCTTCAAAGTGAAGTAGATCATGAGATCAAGCTAGTAATAGGAGCTGCGCCAATTGCAAATAGACCCTATAGAATATCTATATCGGAAGCAATTGAGCTGAAGGAACAACTCAAGCAACTGCTAGATCTAGGCTACATTCATCCTAGCAGTTCACCATGGGAAGCACTAGTACTGTTCTAGAAAAAGAAAGATGGAACACTTCAACTATATATTGATTACAGTGGGTTGAATCAATCAATAGTCAAGAACAAATATCATATTCTTAGAATAGATGAGCTTCTTGATAGTGTTCAGGGTGCCAAAATCTTCTCCAAGATTATCTTAGGTCTGGTCACTATCAGATAAGAATCAAGGAAGAAGATATTCCAAAGACGACCTTCAACACTAGATATGGACACTTTGAGTTCTAGCTATGTCATTAGGGCTTACGAATATGCCTGCCACATTCAATAGGTTAATGAAGGATATCTTTAGACCATATCTTGATAAACTTTGTGCTCGTCTTCTTTGATGACACTCTAGACTATTCCAAACAGGAAGGAGATCATGAACCCCAACTTTGGATTTTCCTTGAGACAAGGAGGTCATACAAGCTGTATGCTAAGATGACGAAATGTGCATTCCCCAAACATCAAATTGGTTATCCGGGATTCATCATATCGGTAGAAGGAATCTCAGTGGAGCCAGCCTAAGTTAGAAATGTTCTAGGATGGCCAAATACCAACAACTGTCAAAGAAATACTCAGCTTTCTTGGACTGACAAGATGGTATGGGGTCTTCATCAAAAACTATGCTTTGATTGCAGCACCTTTGACAAAATTATTGAAGAAGCAAACGTCCATTGCATGGTCAACTGCCGAACAAACTAGCTTTGATAGGTTGAAGCAAAGTTTGGTATTAGTACCGATCCTAAAACTTCTAGACCACAGTAAGGAGTAGAGGTAGTAACTGATACTAGCATGCTTATGTAGAAAAGTCATCCTATAGCCTAATCTTCAAGAAACTGAAGACCCATGAAAAGAATTATGCTACCCATGATCTTGAACTTTTAGTTGTCAAGCTTCGGAGACACTACTTGCTGGGTAACAAGTTTACACTAGTGACTGATCAAAAAAGTCTCAAGTGGAACTTTACCTAGAACAAGCTCAACATGAGGAAATGTCAGTGGATTGAAGTATTGGAGGAGTGTGACCTTAAGATCAAGTACCGTCCAGGGAAAGAGAATGTAGTTGCTGATGCACTCAGTCGCAAGGCATTCCTTAATTTTCTAAAAATCCATCAATAGCTAGATCTCTGGCCACAAGGGTATAAATGCCGAACAACCCCATACTTGAGCTAGCTAGAGAGGAAGGATGCCATGAACTAGCCTATCAAAGGATGCTAAGGGATTCTCTATCAAGGACCAGGAACAAAAGCTATAGGCCAAAGGTCATGAATTCTCTGTCAATAATGGACATGTCTACTATAGAATGAGAGCATGTATACCGGCAAGCCAGTTACTTAAACAGAAGAGATTGTGCGAAGCTCATGATTTCACTTTCTCAGGACATCAAAGCTGCGAAGGATAGACAGAAGGCATACACGGATTTGAAGTGTCAAGATAGAATATTTGAGGAAGGAGACATGGTCTTCATTCACGTATGCCCAAAGAAGAGTTCCCTATCCTTAGGGGATTGCAAGAAGCTAAGTCCAAAGTATTGTGGACCATACAAGATCCTCAAATACCTAGGACCCAATGCTTATAGACTGAAACTCCCTGAGAACCTAAAGGTTCATAATGTATTCCATATCAGCCTATTGAACAAGTATGTACCTAATCCTAGCCATGTACTTGATGACCAACAAGTTGTAATGCCTAGCCAAGGAGTCCTTGAGCTACGGCCTAACAGGATCTTAGATGTTGGGGAGAGACAACTGAGATCCAGAACCTTGAGAGAATGCCTCGTCCAGTGGAAAGATTATCACAAGGAGGATGTCACTTGGATGGATGAAAGCACTCTCAACCAACAATATCCCCAGTTCATCTCGAGATGAGGACATCTCGATTCCTCCAAGGGGGAGAGAATGTAATATTCCCATTTGAAAATATTACTAAACCGACCTCCCGCTCTCATCGTAAACTCGTGCAAAGATTATCACCAGTGCCAGCAGCTAATCTATAACCACACACGAGAAATGGAGACACTCCACCCTAGGAAAATAAGGCGGGGGATTCAAACCTGCATAGCCGCGGGAAAACTCCCTCTTGGGAGGAGGTTAAGGGGATAAAGGTGGAATTATTGCAAAATTTTTGAATTTATCTTCCCCAGCCGATGTGAAGGAGGGGGAAAGGGATGGGCTAGTAAGGGTAGCATGAGGAGGTGGGGGGAGAGAGCCATGCAACGGGCCACGTGGGGAGGTCCCCTCTCCACCCCCTTGGACTATAAGAACCCCCTTTGTGGAGGGGGGGACACGAGGAGGCTGCGACAGGCTGCATAAGGCGTGTGTGAAGGAGACGGCAGGAGGCGTTGACGCTGCCATTGTGGAGGAAGGGGGGAGGTCGCCAGGCTGCCATGAAGGGGGGGGCCCGTGAAGAGGCTGCCGTAACGGAGGCTGCCGCGAAGAGGGCGACCGTGAAGGAGGGGGGCCGCCATGAAGAAAGGGGCCGTGAAGGAGAGGGCGACCGTGAAGGAGGGGGCGGCGCCATGAAGGAAGGCGGTTGTGAAGGAGGGGAGAGCCCCAATGCCGTCCGTGGAGGAGGGCCCTGCCGTGGTGTAGGACCAGAACGCCTCCCAAATCCTTATCTCCACGCCACGTAGTTTCTTGAAGCTTCTTAGAAGCTTCTCTAGGAAGCTTCTAAGGGGCTTCTCTAAGCCCCCTTCTTATTGGAACCACCGCAAATCCATATTAGCCCCGATTTTTAAGGCCTTTTCCCATGGATTTCCCCACACAAGTCCATATTACCCCCATGGGTTCCTTTTAAACCCCTTTCCCTTTGCAACACCCACAAGCCCCCTAGCCCGGACTTTGAAGAGAAGAAGGGGAAGCCTACGAGCCTTCCCACCTATCACCCACAAGGCTGGCCCTAGGATTTTTGGGAAGGAGAAGAAGAACTCTAAAGCCCCATTCTTGCAAGGCCCATTCGCAAGAGCTCCTTCCCATAACAAGCTTCAATTCCCACAAGCTTGCTCGAGAAAGCCCCAATTCCCGCAAGCACTTATTAAGTTTCATTTTCCACAGCTCTTCTGCAAAAGGCCCAAGTTCCAATCCCTAAGGCCTTCCATAAGCCAAATCCCACAAATCGGTATTTCTTTTTCAAGGATCCGTACTTCAAAAGGGGATCTTGTACGTATGAGGGAGAAGGGCAAGATCTTGAGGCTGCATACCAAGGTGAGTAAATTTATAGGCCGCGAAGGCAATCCGGAAGCCAAAATCACGCCTACAATGGGCCCTAAAAAGTCACAAGACGCGCCTGCGGAAGGATCTTCTCCTAGTATTTACGTGGATATTTCCCGGAGTCCACAAGTCCAGGTTTTATCTATTTGGATTCCACACAAAAGTATTGAATTAATCACGATAACTTCATGGAATTAGGAAGCATTCATGCATGTTCAAATTCAACTAGTCAAGTTAAATGCAATTGGAAAATGAATTGGCTATTTGAACATTTATTAGAAATAGCTTAAGATATGAAAATTGATCATTGGTACGTTCAATGGAATGAATGAAAAGAGCATAAGGTGTCTATGCATTTGTAGGACCTTATTAGTAAGTTTCCTTTTGTGCATTCAAAAGTGACGAGCCTAGGACAACTGTTACCTCATTACAAGGTTAAAATTATTGAGGTACACCTTTTTACTAGGCGTGGAAAGATTAATGGCATGTCACATTTTTAGATAAATCTTCCTTGTAATGATTCATGAGGAAAAGTTAACACCCATAAGATGTTATTCGAAAAGAAATAGAAGAGCACGAGAATGATCTATGGACTTGCAAGTGGCATGTAAAATGGAATAAGTTAACACTAGTTTTAGTTTTTGTATGAGCTTCATTGACTACATTGGGCTAGGAGAAAGTTGCGTATTGCATAGTCGTCATGCAAAAATGTCATTCATCAGGAGCCGCATTTAGGAAAGGTTGCATGGTTTATCAAAGCATAAGATTCTAAAGTGTAGACAACAAGGTTGTAGGCATGATTATTTGATGTAAGCCCTAGTAGGACCTAGGAAAGTTAGTGTCCAGATTATCATGCATTTTTACTTTACCAAGGAAAGATAGGGTTATTGTGAACCATGTGATGCGTAGAAGCAATGAATCGCATGTTTACATGTATTGGTGTAGTTGTAACTATTTTTCCTCCTTTAGATCTAGTTTATTATCTCTAGGAAAGGTTCATCCTTGTCGCAAGACAAGTATATTGAGTTGTCTAAATCACCTAACCTACAAGGGATTCATATGGGCATGGTTCAGTCGATATGACAAATATCCCAAGTGCTAACTAGGGTTTAGCGCGATAAGGATTCGACCTAGTTTTACACTTGTTGCCAAGTCAAAACCCTCAAACCCAATGATCATACCCACATTCACGAAATGTTGAGTCAATTGGATGCTCATGCATAAAATGATCTAAGGTTTCTATCCTAAGGATCACTCGTTCAAATGATGAAACTCCGACTGAGTTGGAAATTCCGAGGACCGTGGCCCAATATAATTAGGAATGGGTTGGGTAAGAAGATACCCTAAACCCTGCTACTCGGTTGGAGGTAATTCCGTGACCAGAAAACGCCATTCAATGGGTGAAATGTCCCCGTAGAATAGATGCAACACATGTGCAAAAAGTTGCAACATCGCATAGACTTGCGATTTGTCCACAAGAGAGTTTTGTCATTTCTTGAAATGAGGTTGGCAAGTTATTGCGCAAATTTAACTTACAAGAGGATGAGTAATCATCCTGTTACATCACCTTTCTTGGGGAATAATTGCCAAGAAAAAGGAGAGTTAGGTATTTGCCTGGAAGCAAATGACCAATCAATAAATTGAAGCGACATGTTCGCCGGGATTTACTATTAATAAAACCTAAGGCATTGGTTAAGTTGGGTTAACAGGATATGACCCTAACCCAAGGACAATAGGAATCTTGCCAAGTTGAAATTGATTCTGGATCGAATGCTGGATGCATTCGGAGAGAAGGATTCACTCCTTAACAGTTTGCCAAATAAACAACCACTGGAATTGATTGTGCTTGTAACAGTTTAGAAAGCATTGTTTGCATTGTTTGCTCAAGGAACTAAAGGATGAAAAGATATATAAATGCTTCAGGTTGAAGGCCTGAAGGGAGAGGCAGCTTCAGTTACCCCCGACTGCCTGCCTGACCCTAACGAAGGGGGTTGTTGACCGCGCCGGGAACGTGGACCGAACCCGCCGCGAGAGGTCTTTCCGTTGAGCTCTACTTGGAGCAGGAGGACGCTTGGGTGCCAGGGGGGGCTCTGGCCGTAAATCCCTCGCCTTCCGGGTCCTGCACAAGAGGCTAACGTGACTCGGGATTGGATCTTGAGGCCCGCATACTAGTCTACGGGCAGAAACTTGGAATAGTAATCCCTATGGATTACTGGATAACCTTCGAGCGGACTATGGACAAGCCTACGGGCGGAACTCCTTGTATTCCAAAGATAAAATGATGAAATGATAATAAAGAAGTTGTTTGATATTGTTTTTCTATGTCACGTGATAAGATTACGTGAAGGAACCAGTGCTTAACAGGGTTAATTAAAGAAGCTGATTGTTATATGTCAAATTAATGTGTTAGGTAATTACATAACTAAAACAAACCGAGGAAAGTGCGGAGGAGGGACCATGGGTCCGTCCTACGGATGGGTGGTCCCGGTTAGCCGGGAACTTTTCTCAAAGATCTGGAAGAGCAGCGGGAGGTTCATCGAAAGCAATGACCGAGAATTATGTTTTACCCAATTTACGCTGTTCTAGGGGAACGGAATGGGACTATGGCAGAGAGGTTGAGTTTTGCATCCCTCTCGTTTCCCATTCTCCTTGAACCAAGTGCAGCGTGATTCTGCTTCGGACCTGGCGTTTCTGCGTAAAGTAGTTCGCTCGGGTCTGACGCTAGTTGCTGCTAGCTAATGACCAAACAGAAAAACCCAAATTCAGGTCGATCCTAAGTGGGAACGGCCAGGATACTTCCGCTACGTGGCAGACGCGGGAAGACCTAGATCGCAAGTCCCGTAACATTCCATGGGAGTGCCGGGCGGAGCTTTCTAGACATCCTTTCCGATGGACTGCTAAGACGTGTCCGGGATGATTCTAGGGGACACGTTACATAAGTGTTACCATAGGTCAATTACATCATGTCATGAGAAAAAAGAATATACATATCAAAGTCAAGTAGTAAACAAACTAGGAGTGTACAAAATAATATCTGTGCAAGTAGAAATCTGACACTCGGAACGTGCAACATCATAGTCTTCAACAGATCTACTACTAGTAACCTTAATCTCTTCATGCACCTCATATACAACTTGTTGCAAAGTAGCATCCTTATCTTCCAACTTAAAATCCTTCTGCTGCAAAAGAGATGCTACATAGTCATTACTTTTTCTCTTCTCGTCCAAAGCATACTGCAACTTAGCAGTAAGATCCACTTTGACAGCTTGCAAATCTGCAACTTGCTGAAGCAATGCATCCTTTTCCTGAATTAATGCATCAAACTCAACTGGAACAAAAGCATTTTTAAGCATATTATAAGGTCTAGAAACCAAAGTGTCAAATTTTCCCATCACCAGCTACCAATTGTTTTTAACATCACCAATCAAAGCTTGCTGCATCTCAAAAAATTAAGACTTCAATACAACCAAGGCATCCACATCTACTTTCAAATTCTTCAAAATCTGCTCTTCAACATGTTTAAGAGGCTGAAACCTCTCCAACAACAATTGATGCTCAATCTGCAATTTAGCATGCATATCAACAAAACTTTGCAACTGATGCATATACTTATCTTGCAACTCTTGAGTCCATTTCTCAAGCAAAGCTGTTGACATTTTTCTATTATCCACTAACTGCTGTAAAGCTGCAATTTTTCCAAGAGACTCTGTTTGCAAAGCATCATACTCATCTTGCTTAATCTTCAACTATTTAACCAAGGCATCATACTGCTTCTACTGAAAATCTAACTGGAACTTGACCTGTTTACATTCAGCTGCAATTTGAGCACTATTTTTGTCAACCTGCTCAAAAAATGACATTACCTTTTTCATAACAGTCCAAGCATCTGACACACTACTGACAGCAATTTCATCCACCCGAGAGCAATCTGGAACAAAGGGAACACTGGGCTGAACAACATCCACCTGCTCTTTAACATCCAAAGATGTTGTAGATACCACAAGGTATTTAGAGAAATTTTGCTGCTGAACCTGAGGCTCCTGCATGCTTCTCAACCAAATCTTACCGATTCTAGGTTTCTTTTTAGCATGCCCATAACCAACAGACTTAAGAAAATATTCATTACCCTTATTTTCATGAATTGCTGCATCATCCAAAGAGACAGAATCCTTTGGAACAAAATCCAAGGCAACTTTCCGAGCATAGGCTTCATCATAACCGACCTGCATCAAGTCCCTGTATATAGCCTTCTGTTGCTCTTGGCCGGCAAAAAACTTATCACTGTCAGCATGCTTTTGTTGAGAATAGGACTCTACATGTTGATCATCAACATGCACTGCATTATCCACTGAAGAGAATGGCTTCGAATCAGACACATTGTCCAAAACAACATCATGAAATTTGGATTGTGCATACTCATAACGAGCAGCCAAATAGCATCCTACACGTGACTTCTAAAAAACCTTCTTGGGCTTAGAGATATTAATCTCAGCCATAATCCTGTCAAACATTAAATTTTCCCAATTTGGCATACCCACATTCTCAGCATAATAAATAACACCATAAGTCTCTCTTGCTATGCTATCAGTTTTGATGAATAACATGAAACGCTCAATAAACCATCGTAGCTGCAATTTTCGGACAGCATCAACTCTCTTCAAAATGTAAACATGCCAAGGACCAGTAGGCTCCCCAAAGGCTTGATACATCTGCTTATCAATACATTTCCACAAAGTTGGATTTTCATTCATGGGTAATGAAAATACCCGTGCAACCACTACAGCAGTCAATTCCAAACGGCCTGCAATCATGCCCTGACTTTGCCTCATCATGTCCAATTGGGCGGATGCATTAGCATTGGCAACCCACCGAGACCATGGCAAACATGCAAAAGCATATAATCTAATGCGCTGCAGCCAAGCGCTATGAATTGCATCATCCACGTCAAGGACCAAGGAAGAATCAAAAAACAGTGTACTCACAGCACTCCGCTTGACAGCTAAGAACCGACATCGGTGTTGACGTGTCCTCCTTGTGTCAACCAGGCCGATCATCTTCCGACAGCTCATACTCCTCATCATCCTCCTTCTCTTGGCGAGCACGCTTTGGAAGAACTAGCTTCCAAGCAGAACTTTGGCGTGTATGTGTCATGACGGCACAAACAGGGTGCACATCACACGGTGATGGAGAAAGAGGAGAATCACAAAGAATGCATGCTTCCTTCTCCATTTGAAAAGTGAAGTCCAAGTCTTCTGCAAGTGAACTGTGTTGTGTGCCAAATGTCATGTCAACATCATGCACAAGTGACCCTTCACACATGTAACCTTCACAATTTGATTCCCTTACATTAACAGGAAAAATTAAATTAACAGGTGGATAATAAGGTTGCAGTAGTCTTTTAATCCGAAAACCATTGACTGTAGGCTTTAGGATATTGCCCTGCAAATTTTTTAGCAGAAATGTACCTTGCCCAATATCTTTATGAATAATAAATGGTCCAGCATATCTAAGTTTCAATTTGTCGGGAAATTTTCCCAACCAAGAATTATAAAAAACTACCCAACCCCCCTCTTCAAAAATTCTCTTGCGGATGTGTCAATTTACCCAAGCTTGTCTCCTTTGCTGCGTGATTCCTGACATATAAGTAGATAACACTCTGTCTTCCTCCAACTTTAGGAGCTGTTCCATTTGATGCTGCACTGACTGTTCCGGATCCAACTTATGTTCAACAACAACTCTTAAACTAGAAACCACAAATTCCATAGGGACAACAGCTTCCAATCCATACACTAACCTGAAAGGTGTTAATCCAGTTGTCACCTTGTATGCAGTCTGGAAAGCCCACAAAGCAGAATCCAACTTGACATCCCAATCCTTCCTGTTATCTTCAACGATCTTCTTCAAGATACGGAGTAGGATCTTGTTGGAACTCTTAGCTTGCCCATTAGCTTGAGGATGGTATGGAGTTGACTTCTTGTGAAGAATCATATGCCTGACAATCAAAACCCGAATAACTTGATTCAAAAAATGTTTACCCCTGTCACTGACCAGCTCAATAGGACATCCAAACCTAGTCATAATGTTAGTATACAAAAATTTGGCCACACTAACTACTTTATTATCATTGAGGGCTTGTGCTTCCACCCACTTTGTGGCATATTCTGTGCAAACCAAAATATATATGTTACATGTGCCTTTAGCTACTGGTTTGATAGGTCCAACAAAATCAATTGCCCATTTCTGAAATGGTTCAAGTGGTAATACAGGATGATCCGACATTCTATCCCTGTCAAGAGGTTGACCTTCCTTCAAGCATTGCAAACACTCCTTAGCATATTGATGAGCATCCTTCAACACGTTAGGCCACCATAAACCTGCTTGTAGTATTTTCCTGCATGTAATTTCACCAGAAAAGTGACCTCGTGACAGTTCGGAATGAGCTTCATGAAGAACTATTGGTCGCTCAAATTCAGGAACACACCTCAACACATTATCAACTCCTCTTTTGTACAAATGATTCAGAATAACCTGAAAAGATCGACTCTGCAAAGCTAATCTCCTTCTCTGATCTGATGTAAGGTGTGCAGGCATCACTCCTTCCTATAAGAAATGCAATAACTGATCATAATAAAAGTCACGATCTATAGCCTGAACTTCAAAAAGTTTAGCATCAGGCAACTGATCAGGAACTCCTGCTTCCATATCATCATTGTCCAATCTGCTAAGATACTCAACTACAGCATACTCTTTCCTAGGAGTATGAATAACCCTGAAATCAAATTCCTACAATAGCAACATCCATCTAGCAAGTCTGCCTGTTAACTGAGGTTTATTGATCAAGAACAACAGTGCCTGATGATCCACATGAAATATAACCTGATTCCCAAGCAAATAATGTCTAAATTTCTGAACTGAGTACATCATACCAAGTGCTTCTCTTTCTGTTAACTGAATAATTCTTTTCAGCAGTACTCAATCTCCAACTTGCATAATAAATAGGTCTATACCATCGAGGCACCTTATCTTGCATCAAAATAGCTCCCACAGCAAGATCAGAAGCATCAACAAAAATATGGAAAGGTAAATCCCATGCAGGAGGCTGCAATATAGGAGCTACAACAAGCATTTTCTTGAGAATACCAAAGGCCTTATCATGATCTTCCCTCTAGACAAACTGTATCCCCTTTTTGGCTAAATTAGTAAGAGGAGCACATATATGAGATAGATACCTCAAGTACCTACTACGCCACTTCACTTGCTCGACAAATCTCATAACTTCCTACACATTGGATGGAGCTTTAGCTTTCTGAACAACTGCAATCTTTCTTGGATCTATGCTCATGCCCTCCTCAGAGAGAATATGGCCTAACAACACTCCTCTCTTTGCTGCAAATACTGATTTGAATGGATTTAAGGACATGCCAAATTTTCTGAATCTCTCAAAACATAACCTAAGATGTTGAAGATGATCTTAAGTGCTGCCAAAAACATAGAAATCATCAATAAACACCCTCATAAAAGTTGTCAAATACGGCCCAAAGGTCTTATGAGCAGCTCTCTAAAACTCAGGAGGCCCATTCTTCAATCCAAAATTCATGACCATACTAACATATGCTCCCCATTCAGTAATGAAGGCTGTCTTATCCATATCTTCCGGATGCATCCTTATTTGATTGTAGCCTGAAAAACCATCCAAAAAACTATACATTTCATGACCAACCACATCATCAAGAAGAGAATTAGTAAAAGGAATAGGAAAAGGATCAGTAATAGTAGCTGCATTCAATTTCCTATAATCCACACAAACCCGAATCTTTCCATTCTTTTTAGGTACCACCACTATAGGGGATAACCAAGTGACCTCATTGACTGGTTTGATGAATCCCACCCTCAGAAGCTTGTCAATTTCTTCCTTGACCTGCTTGGCATAATTGGGATTCATCCTATATCTTTTCTGAACAATTGGCTTGGCATCTTTTTTAAGATTTATTCTATGTTGACAAACAGTTGGATCAAAACCCTTCATATCTGTGTAATCCCAAGAAAAGATATCCTGAAACTATTTGCACAACTGAACAAGGTTTTGCTTGAACTCTTATTCCACAAAATTACTGAGCTTACTGAGTTTAACCTTCCCTTCAAGATCCAAATTGACTTCCTGCACCTCATCTTCTACCACCCTTGTAGATGTTCTCAATGTGTGATCATATCTCAACTCAGCTTGAATGATTGCTTTTTGTCCCTCTCCATCAAGTACTTCAGGACTGTCCCTACATTTATCCACCTCCTTAGGCTGATTTCCAAGTTGCTCTGGCTGAAATTCTTCAGTATAACTATTGCCCTGATCCTGAATCCTATTATAAGTTTCATTTCCTGAGTTCTCCTGAACATCAAGCTGTTCCTGACTTTCAGGAAATGCTTCAGGTTGCTGTCGTGACTGGTTTTCGCCTGCATATTGAACCACTGAATGGTTCCAAACTTTATAGCTCGTAGATATTGAAGAATCTTGATACTTCTAAATAATATTATCCACATCAATTTCAAACACTGGAACTATAGAAGGATTTGCTTGAAGAAACATTTCCTCCTCATCATCTTCCACTTCATCAGTCAAATTAATAGTCTGAGCTACCGCAGGTCGAGAAGAACTCTTCAAGATTACCTTATTAATGGTTGATAATCTGATCTCTTTCAATCCTCGTGGTATACAGACATAATCATTCCCCCAATCCTGCTTCAATTTAGCCAACTTAAACCACGGTCGTCCCAATAGCATCTTGTAAGAATTTCCAATCTCTTACATTCTTAATACCATAAAGCTTACCCTGAACTTCAGACCAGCAACTTGAATTTCTTGCTTCTTGAGAATTCCCAGAGGTTGTAATCTCCTCTGGTCTGCCATCCTGACCTGAAATGGGGCTGGTAGCAACTCTTCTTGCTTAGTTGCTAAATATGTATGTTCAGAAAGGATATTAACTCTAGAACCCCCATCCAATAGGACATCATCAAACTTCTTTCCTTGGTATTCAGCTTGAATAGTAGGCACTTGATAATCTACCACCTCCTTTTAAGTTGGTATAACTGCTTGACAGTCAAGAAGTACCTGATCCTGAACTAATGTACTTTCAATAACCTCCTACTGCTTTTCCATGATCTTCAGGAGTAACTTCTCCTTGAACCCTAGGATCAAATCCAAGATCTGCTCCAATGTTAATTGCAAGGAACACTTTGCTAGAGCCTGAAATAGCTCTGCTGAACCTCCCTCCTGAAATTTCCTAATTCTTTATCTTCAAGAGACTGACCCTAATCATCAAGAAATAATGTTCCTGACTTTTTCTGATCCTCACGCTCTTCAAATCTGTCTTTCTCTGCAATTTTCTGCAGTCTTTTGACCTGCTTTGTCACCTTTCTCCTGGCTTCCTCTTGTTCTTGCCAATCAAACTTCCGGCCTTCTTGGCTTCTAGTAACCGCTAATACCATAGCTTCATCAGGACAGTCCTCAACTTTAATGCAATTAAAACAATTACACCGAATATGCATACTTGCAGCATTTAAGTTACCTGACCCCCTCTCCTAACCTTCTTGAATCTCTTCTTGCTGTATTTCCCTTCCACTAACAGCTCCTGTATTAGCAGGGACTTGCCATTCCTCATCGTGCTCAAGTAACTCTATTAGGACTACTGCAACTAGGGCAGGTGGATGCTGTAGATGAGATGCTCCTGTAGGTCTCTTGTCATTGCGATTCCTTGCTACTGGCATTCCTCTCTCAGTCCTATTCCTTGCCCAGAGTTCACAGTTTGGTCCCACAAAGTGTCCTTGACCTCCACAATAATGGCATGCTCTCATTTGAGTAGTTTGCTGTTGTGTTCTTAAATTTCCCCAAGGCTGTCTTGCCTGTATTCTTCCAGATCCCCTGAAAGGTCTTTGAGGCACTATGTCAGTCATAACGTGATTTATTGCAACTGGCTGCAAAGCCCTCAGCCTAGGCTGCCCCATTGGCATCTGCTGTGGCATCCTAACATTAGGATTGTACCAGCATGTCCTTGTTTCATGGCCATTTCTTTGGCATATCTCACAATACTTTTCTTTCCTCTTAGTGTCTGAAAGACCTAAATCCTTCAGCTTCTGCTTGATCTTTCTATCTAGTTTAGTCTCCTCCTCTTTTCTTTCATTCCTGTCTTTGGTTTTCTTCCTTCTAGACTTGATTGATCCTGACTTTTCCTTCCTCTTCTTGTGTTTCTTCCTACGAGAAGTCTCACTATCAAAATCACTGACATCATTTTCTGAATCTGAACTATTTTCACTATCATCATCACTAGTATTACTTTTAGATTCTGAATTTGAATCTATGTCAGACTCTGATCCTGAAGAATCATCCTATTTATGTCTTTTTGAATGAGAAGTACCCAACCTTCTCTCCACTCTTATAGCAGCCCTAATCATGGTATCCAGTCTACTATTCTGTCCCAATTCTACATTAGCAATTGGATTCTTGATCTTACTTTGCAAACCCTTAATGAAATAAGTAATTTGCATTTCCACTAATGGTGCATCAGCATTATTCAACCTATTCAAGAGGTTCCTGAACTTTTGAGCATAATCTTCCACCAACATCCTCTTTTGCTTAATTCTCTTTATCTTCCTCAAAATATCTCCTGGTGTTTTGTCTTTCCGGAATCTACCCAAAAATGCATTCTTCAATTCATCACAGGTATTAAATGTTGCCATGCCATAACTGGAAAACCAATCCATGGCTTTTCCCTACAAAGTGGCTGCGAATTGCTGCTTTTTAACCTGATCTCCATACAATTGATTAAATTCACTTGCTGTCCACCTTGTTTCAAACTGAGCTACATGACAATCTGGATCTTCCTTCTTCCTGCCTGAAAATTTAGATGCCCTCACCTTTGGGTTGAACAATTGATTTTGATTCATATCCTGTTTCTTCTTAGGTTTCCTTTGAGGTGGTAAAGGATTAAAATTCAAAGATTTATTAATAAAAACCCCTGCATTCCTTAATAGGAATGTTCTCCCTAGAACTGCATGCTGCAGTCTTTCAAGTGCCTGTTTTGGGGGAGTACCCTGATAGTCAGGAGGTAATACTGGTTCTTCATTATGTGATACATCTGGTATGCTGGAAGGGGTTGGAGGTGTAGGGATGGACTCTATAGAGGTGGCAGGAGAATGATATACTGTGGAAATGCCCTCAGTAGAACCCACCCCCAAAAGATTATGTCCAACATCTGTGAACTCCTCTTCATCCAGCCTGCCTAATTGCACCACTTCATCTATGTCATCAGACCTCACAGATTGTTGTTGCTGTCTTGACAATACCTCCCTCAATGCTCGAGATTTGCTCCTTGTGAAAATAAGATTGGAGGAATGAGGATAATTCTCTGACATAAAGACTCCCCATGCAAGGCACCTTGTACATCTTCAATGCCATTAGTATCCTAAATTCCTACAACCAAATGTGTAAATATTTATTCCAAGCCATATACCTAAATCATGAAAAAAATTCTCATGAAACTGGGCAGGATCGCCAAAGTGTTATGGACCATCAGGACCATAACAAAAGATGCAAGAAATTAGCACTACAAGAAACTTCCCGACACAATTTACAGCCATTTTGTACATTTAATATTCAGGAACAATATGCAAACACAAACTACATATTATATTCATCAATGCTAAACCACTGTCCTGAAAACAATCACAGTTTATCATCATCATTTTCACTCCTGATCAAATAACGTGCAGTAGACAGCGCAAATATTCAGGACACAGATACACATTATTAGAACCAAACATAAGCAACCAGAATTTGGTGCTATCCTAAAGAAGATATCAGTTCTCATCACACAGGAATACGAAAGTCACAAACTCCTGACTGTCAGGAAGGCGCCTGCATATCAGGTAAAAACCTAAATGCTTCATATGACATCTTAGGTCACTTCCCATATGCTGGTTCTACATATAGGCTAGTACTAAGGTATAAAAGTACTAATATAGTGCAATTCGAGCCTTAACAAAGGTTTTGAAGAAAGGATGCGAGAGGAGTTCACGAACCAAAGTCAGTCCTCTGGAGAAAGAGTAGAAGCTTATGTATTGCGAATATGTATCGTGAATGGAATCCATTCTAGAGAGATGGACCAATTATCATTTGAATTAAGGGATCTAGAAAGGAGTGTTCCTTAAAGGCCTACAACCAAAAGTTTGGAAGTTCATGGAATTGAGAGGACTAGTCAATTTGCAAGCTATAGTGAAAGGTGCAAGACTTTATGACGAAGTTGAAGCAAGGTTGTCAATGACCTCAAGAATAGGAGTCTTACCTTCTCCCATACTAAGAATGGTATACCCACCAAATGCAGTCCCAAGGACAGTTCCCTACCCCTACCCTTAGATGCAAACAGTGCTGTAGTATAGTGCACCTAATCCATAGTGGCTATAGACGACAATGCCTCAAATGATGGTTCAACCACAATAGCAACGGTCTCAAATAGTTCCTCGATTGCTGACTAAACAACAATGGAATCCTACTGTAACGTGTCCTCTTAGTATCATCTAAGACACGTCTTAGCAGTCCGTCGAAAAGGATGTCTAGAAAGCTCCGCCCAGCACTCCCATGGAATGTTACGGGATTTGCGATCTAGGTCTTCCCGCGTCTGCCACATAGCGGAAGTACCCTGGCCGTTCCCACTTAGGATCGATCGAAATTAGGGTTTTCTTGACAGCAACTAGTGTCGAACCCGACCGAACTACTTTACGCAGAAATGCCAGGTCCGAAGTGGACTCACGCTGCACTTGGTTCAAGGAGAATGGGAAACGAGAGGGATGCAAAGCTCAACCTCTCTGCCATAAGGAATAGTCCCATTCCGTTCCCCTAAAACAACGTAAATCTGGTAAGACATAACTCTAAGTCATTGCTTCCGTTATTCATTTTGATGATCATCTTGCTATTCATTGAGATTTTTGAGAAAAGTTCCCGGCTAACCAAGACCACCCAACCGTAGGACGGACCCATGGCACATACTCCGCACTTTCCTCGGTTTGTTTTTAGTTATGTAATTATCTAACACATTGATTTGACATATAACAATCAGCTTCTTTAATTAATCCATTAAGCACTGGTTCCTTCACGTAATCTTATCACATGACATAGAAAACGATATCAAGCAAGTTCTTTGTCAATATTTCATCATTTTATCTTTGAAATACAATGAGTTCCGCCCGTAGGCTTGTCCATAATCCGCCCGAAGGCTATCCAGTAATCCGCAGGGATCACTATTCCAAGCTTCCGCCCGCAAACTAGTATGCGGGCCTCGAGATCCAATCCCGAGTCACGTTAGCCTCTTGTGCAGGACCCGGAAGGCGAGGGATTTACGGACAGAGCCCCCCCCGGCACCCAAGCATCCTCCTACTCCAAGTAGAGCTCAACGGAGAGACCTCTCACGGAGGGTTCGGTCCACATTCCCGGCACGGTGAACAACCCCCTTGGTTAGGGTTAGGCAGGTAGTCGGGGGTAACTGAAACTGCCTCTTCCTTCAGGCCTTTAACCTGAAGTATAGGTACTCATCTAATTTGTAATTCATAATTCAAACAGAGCCCTAGAATCTCTAGCAAGCACAAACATTTCCATTAATCAACCATGTTGTTTGGCAAACTGCTAAGGAAGTGTTCTTTCCTTTTTGAGTGTATCAGCACTCGTTCCCAAGGTGTCTTGTAAATTGGCAAGATCCTTTACATTCCGGTGTAGGGCGTACCTTATTAACCCAACTTGGTCAATCCTAAAGTTCCTTAGATATGCTAGTTTCCGGTTTACAACTTTCCTTATTTAGAAGGATATCCAAAAATATGTCCTTTTGCAAGATAACTTGCGTAGGGATCTGCCATCCTTGTTGAGGGTTTTTACCCTTTCTCCTTGTGAATCAATCACAAGACTAAATGATTTCATACTTGTTGCGCAAGTCCTGCGATGGAATAATCCGTTTTAGATCCTTTAAGCTGACATATGTCGGCCCTAGGGTTTCTTTTTAAGAATCTAGGGGATAACCCTAGTTCTTTATCTTTACGATTTTATTTTATTTTTTGACCCTACAATAAGGAAAGTAGTCAAGTGCTTAGGGTATGAATATTTCTATGTTTAGATTGGTTTGGTTATCTTTTGGAAGGTAATATTAATCGCCTTGTCACGGTTTTGCTATCCTTGTGACAATTTACTTTTCAGTCAATACAGTTCAATTTAAACTTCCTTTTTCCTTGCAGATGAACTCATGCCGAATAACAAACATTTCCCTTGCTAAGATGTGCAATTAGAAATGATAATTCCCTAGTAATTTGAGCAACGAAAGAAACCTTTCATGAATTTAATCATTTACAATGATTCGTTGCAAAAAGGAATAAGACTAATGGTGCAATATATAATTTCTATACCTTTAGGATCTAACTGAAATATACTACTATAGTAAATAGATAATCTTGCTCTTAATTTATAATGCTTAATGCTATTCGAAGGAAACTAAGTTCTATACATTATCATTCATTCAAATAAGCTAAAATCCTTCATTACAAATAACTGGGACAAATATATCCTATCCCTAACAATTTCCCTTTGCATGATTGACTTAAAACTGAATTAAAGCCAAGAAGAAAAACCTGGTTTTGGGGTGAGATATCCACATGGATACCGGGAGATGACCCTTCCGCGACTGCACCTTGGACTTTCTTAGGAGGCATCGCAATCGTAGTCCTTCGGACGTAGAAACAGCTTTACACTTCCTTTTCGGAATTCCACCGTCACTCCCTTGCACTTCAATACTCTTCTTTTCTTTTTCGAGTAGGGGAAAAACCCAAGTCCCAAGGGTATTTTGGAAAGGGCAAGGAACGGCTAAGGGGTTTAACCACAAGGAGGGGGTGTGGTTTCAAGATGCCCAAGGGAAGGGAGCTAAGGGAATTTGAAACATGGGGGGTGTGGGGAGTAATCCCAAGGTTCAAGGGAAATGCCTTAAGGGTTTAAACACGAGGGGGAGTGTGGTTTCAAGATGCCCAAGGGAAGGGCTTAAGGGTTAACACACGCGGGGTGGGGGGGGTGTGTGGTTCCAAAGCCTAAAGAAAGTGGTTTAAGAAAGATTAAATACCCGGGGGGGGGGGGCGTAATAAGACCTCTAAGCCCAACTCTTATTGGGGGAAAAGGGGGCTTATAGAGCTTAAAAATGAGGGGGGGGTGAAAGGTTTTTAAGCCCCAAGGGAAGGGGGGCTTATAGGGGGTTAAAAACACGGGGGTGTAAGGGGGCTTATCAAGCCCTTTACAAGCTTCCCCCTAGGAAGCTTCTAAAGCTTCGTCGACATGGGAGGGGGAAGCTCACGGCGATTCAGCAGAGCTGGCCGTGGACGGATGGCGAAGGTCGATGCTGGCTTGGCGATACCCGGCGCCTCCTCTCCCCTCTTGCAACAGCAGCGGTGTCGTATTGCTGCGCATTCGAGGTGTGAAAACCACCCAAAAGTTGTGTGTGTGATTTGATACTTTGTACATACTTAGTTGTTGTGTTTACATTTATTTTCTGCGTATGAGTATAGTGAGGAGGAGTTGGAGGCATAGTGGTGAGCATGATGAGATGCATTTAGCCTATGTTGAGCAAGGTCAAGTGGAAAGCAGTTTATCGTGCTACAAACAAATGCAAGAAGAAGGTTGTATTCCTTGCAAGGCAATATTTGTCATTAGCCTTCAGGCATGCATAGTAGTAATAGAGAAGATGACATTACTAGAAATTGGACAAGCAAAGGTGACACAAATGCATTGAAGGGTGTGTTGGATGATGGGGCTTCACCAAATGCAGCTGATTATGATAACAGAACTGCATTACATCTTGCCGCTAGTGAGGGACATTGCTCAATAGTGGAGTTGCTACTTCAGTATAATGCTCTTGTCAATCCTGTTGACCGTTGGAATAGAACTCCATTGGCAGATGCACGGAAGTATGGATTTACTGAAATTTGTGAAATACTTGAAGCACAATGTGCAAATGAGGAGGTACCTTCTCCAGGCATTGGTTCAAAGCATGATACACTTATCTCAAAGAAGGGTGAGGATAAGCCAGTTTCAAAGCAAACGAATGTGTGTCCTGACTATACTTTTAATCTGCTATATTGTGCGAGCAAAGGTGATGTATATGGAATTGCTAAAGTGCTAAGACAAGGAGCTTCCCCAAATGCCATGGATTATGACCAGCGGACTGCTCTACATCTTGCTGCCAGTGAAGGGCATATTAAGGTGGTTGAAGTTTTACTGAGTTATAAGGCATCCGTCAATCCAACGGACCGTTGGGGTAGAACAAGTGTTATGCAAAATGGCTGATGCAACACTTCAACTTATAGATCACACATATCGGCTTCTTTATTTTTGCAAGCATTACGGTATGCATGGGAAGTTGAAAAGGTGGAGGCCACTTTTCTGCATGTGGTATGCTATGAAAAGGAAGAGTGGCTAAAAAAAAGGGCTGCTTTTCCTCGGAATTCTGCGACTGGGACCATGGGTGATTTTCTGGTCTGGGAGGGACGAGCTCTGCATTCAGAGTGACAGAGGTAGAGGGAACTAAAGAGGAAGGGGATTCTCTGGGTTCCTCTCTCTGTGATTCCTTTTGGGACTATTGGACACAACGACGATTGAAGCGAGAAGTGGAGGCTATTTTGACAGAGAAGATCATTATGCTCGTAGAAGACAGAAGGAAGGAAAACATTGACAAACATGCTGAAGGAGTCGATGGGAGGGGGGAAGAATCAGAGTAGACGAAGGGAACTCGTATCACCAGTATTCACCTTACCTTCAGGATCAGGGAACACGGCCTCCATATCTTCATAATTTTGATCAGTCTAATTTTTTCTCAGCCAACACCTTCAGCACCCCCAACTGTGCCCTTATCTGCAACACCTCAGCCAAGTTTACCACAGTCTAATCTTTCAAGCCCATCGAGTCCTTCTCTTGACAGTGCACGCCTAATGGCCCTTCTGACTACACACTCTTCAGTTGCTGTTGCCCTACTGTAACTTCGGCCCCTCTAGTAAGCCTCGCTCCAACATCTGGTTCTGGGAGACTCAATACCAATAAGCTTCCAGGGGTCGTCACCTTAGGGGCGAGCTTGTGGTGTATGATATAGACATCTAATTACCAGGGGAGGAGCAACCCCAGTTGGAGATCTCTCCCATCACAATGTACAGTTCAGATCCTGCATTGGTTGTGGGAAGGCAAATAGCTGTGAATAAAAGCTATATATGTTATGGACTACACCCAACTATCACATACGGATACTACACATAAACACAGCTTTGCGAAATTTTCTCCAAGGCCATTCACAGAGGGTGACAGACATGTCATTTTTCGCTGAGGATGTGCGTTTGCTGATGATGACAAAGGATCGAACAAAGACCCTGGTGTACAGAATTCAGGCTGTGTAGAATTCAAAATATGAGCTTTCAAATGTTTATAAGGCAGAGAAAGACGAGCTTTCAGGAATCCATTGAGCTCTTCTTTGTAAACTTCTCCATCGACTAAAGATCAATGACCCAATGCCTATTTGGATTGATGCTGAATTATGAACCATGAATCTTTTGTAAAATTTTGGAGCTACTTGTAAACATATGGAAAACTTGATGACAGTTTGATTACAGAACTGGAATGCTATCCTATCTGAATAGGAATGCTATTTCTCTCTAAAATATCAAGAGTCCAGTCTTCTGCATACAAATTATCTTGGTGCTTCTTATACAGTACCAACCAGCGGATTTCTTTTTGAAATAGCAAGAAGGGACGTGAAGAACTTTAGTTTTTGAGCAGCCAATTTATAAATCAAATTTGTTTCCTTTATGAAGCTGAAGTTGTTGAAATTGAATAGGGTTGTAAATGTCACGCTTGATTAATCTTTTATCCTGAAATTTATCAAGGACTTCTGAAGTTGTGACATTGCTTTCGAAACCCTTCGACAGCAGCAGCCCTCTCAATCCCTCACAGCAACAGTAGGCCGTCTCCTCTCTTTGTTTTTCTTCCCTCCCTCAAGCATTGTCTCTCTCACTCATTGATTAGAGTGGCATCGTGGCGGCCTCCTACTTTGGTCTTCCTTCGTCCCCTCACGATAGCAGCAGACCCTCTCTTCTCCTAGACGGCAGCAGCCCCCCTTGATTTAAATAGGGGAGGGGAGGGGAATCCTCCCTCTCCATTGTGTCAGTGCACATGGCATTGAGGGTCAGCAAGCTCCAACGAGGAGCTTACTGTCCTTTCTAAATCCCTCTCCCCCTCCGGCACGACCATCACCTGACGGGAGAAAAATAAAAAAATTTCCCATGAATTTCCAATATTCGATATATTACATTCTCTCCCCCTTAGATGAATCGAGATGTCCTCATCTCGAGATAAACTGGGGATATTGATGGTTGAGTGTGCGTTCATCTATCCAAGTGGCATCCTCTTTGGGATAATCTTTCCACTGGACGAGACATTCTCTCAGGGTTTTGGATCTTAATTGTCTCTCCCTAACATCCAAGATCTTATCAGGCCTTAGTTCAAGGACTCCTTGACTAGGCATTACAACTTGTTGGTCATCAAGTACATGGTCAGGATTAGGTACATATTTCTTCAATAGACTAATATGGAATACATTGTGAACCTTTAGGTTCTTAGGGAGTTGTAATCTACAAGCATTAGGTCCTAGGCTTTTGAGAATTTTGTACGGCCCACAATACCTTGGACTTAGCTTCTTGCACTCACCTAGGGATAGAGAACTCTTTTTAGGGCGTACACGAATGAAGACCATATCTCCTTCTTCGAAGACTCTTCCTTGACGTTTCAAATCTGCGTACGCCTTTTGTCTATCCTTGGCCGCCTGTATGTCTTGTCTTATTGACTTTATTTGATTATCCATGTCTTCCAACATCTGTCTTGACGCTTCAACCCTTAGGGTTGGATCAGAAAAGTTTAGGGGACTTCCACAATCATGACCATATAATGCCTGATAAGGGGTCATCTGAATGCTTTGCTGGTAAGAAGCATTGTAGGCAAATTCAACTAATGGTAAGTATTGAATCCACCTCTTCGGCTCTCGACAGCAGTATGCCCTAAGCATATCTTTGATGATTTGATTTACTCACTCTGTTTGGCCATCCGTTTGGGGATGGTAGGTGGTGCTAAAATAGAGTTGAGTCCCAATAGCTTCAAAGATAGCCTTCCAGAAGTGTGATCTGAAGAGAGAATCTCGGTCACTAATGATTCTTCTAGGTAACCCATGTAGCTTGAATATCTCCTTGATAAACAACCTTGCAATATCGGAGGCTTTATAGTTTGTCTTTACTGGAATCAGGTGTGCAACCTTGGTAAGCATGTCAACCACAACCATAATGGAATTGTATCCTCCTTAGACTTGGGGTAGGCCCACAACAAAATCCATACTGATGGATTCCCATTTCATTTGGGGAATGTCAAGCGGTTGCAGTTTCCCTGGCATCATGACATGTTCGGCCTTGATACGTTGGCAAGACAAACATTCAGTGACATATTTGAGAATGTCACCTTTAAGCCTCTCCCAATGGTAGCTCTTCCTAACTGCATTAAGAGTTTTTGCATAGCCAGGA
This sequence comes from Lygodium microphyllum, assembly GCF_053477565.2. Taxonomy (NCBI): domain Eukaryota; kingdom Viridiplantae; phylum Streptophyta; class Polypodiopsida; order Schizaeales; family Lygodiaceae; genus Lygodium; species Lygodium microphyllum. Next base: position 4,169,581 of record NC_141154.1, read on the forward strand.
TGTCCGGCAAAAGGAGAATCATGAGCTTCCCATAATATCTTCTGCTTAAGTGACTGGCTTGCTGGTATACACAATCTTGTTCTGTAGTAGACAAGTCCATTATCAATGGAAAATTCCTGATACTTGGCTTGCAACTTTTTATTCTGCACCTTGGCAGATATTTCCTTTAGCATTGTTTGGTAGGCCAAATCATGGCATGCTTCCTCTCTAGCTAGTTCAAGTATAGGGTTGTTTGGCATAGATACTTTTGTAGCTAAAGATTTGGCTGTTGATGGATTTTGCAAGATTAGGGAATTTAAGAATGTCTTGCAACTGAGTGCATCGGCAACTACATTCTCCTTCCCTGGTCGGTACTTGATTTCAAAATCATATTCCTCCAATACTTCAATCCATCGACGTTGCCTCATGTTGAGCTCGTTCTGGGTAAAACTCCATCTGAGACTCTTATGATCGGTTACTAGAGTAAACTTGTTACCCAACAGGTAGTGCCTCCAAAGCTTTAGAGCATGGATGACAGCTAGTAATTCCAGATCATGTGTAGCATAATTCTTTTCATGAATCTTCAATTTCCTTGAAGAGTATGCTACTGGATGATCTTCCTGCATAAGTACACACCCTAAGGCAAGAATGCTAGCATCAGTTACTACCTCGAACTCCTTATTGAGGTCAGGAAGTTTTAGAATAGGTGCTGATACCAAAATTTGCTTCAATTTGTCGAAGCTATTTTGTTCGAAAGTTGACCATGTAATGGAAGTCTGCTTCTTTAATAAGTCTGTAAGAGGTGCTGCAATCAAAGCATAGTTTTTGATGAAGACTCTATACAATCCTGTCAATCCAAGAAAGCTGCGTATTTCTTTGACAGATAGTGGTGTTGACCATTCAAGCACATCTACCTTGGCTGGGTCTACTGATATTCCTTCTGATGATACTATGAATCCCAGATATTCAATCTCCTGCTTAAAGAATGCACACTTCTTCATTTTTGCATAAAGCTTATGAGACCTCATTGTCTCAAGGACAATTTGAAGTTGAGGTTCATGATCTTCTTACTGTTTAGAATAGAATAAAGTGTCATCGAAAAAGACAAGCACGAAATCATCAAGACATGGTCTAAAAATATCCTGCATTAATCTATTGAAGGTGGCAGGTGCATTGGTAAGCCGAATGACATAACCAAGAACTCAAAGTGCCCATATCTTGTATTGAAGGCTGTCTTTGGAATATCATATTCCTTGATCCTTATCTAATAGTAACCTGACCTGAGATCAATCTTGGAGAAGATCTTTGCACCCTGAAGACGATCAAGAAGCTCATCTATTCTAGGAATAGGATACTTGTTCTTGACTGTTGATTGATTCAACCCCTGGTAATCAATACATAGTCGAAGTGTCCCATCTTTCTTTTTCCGGAATAGTACTAGAGCTCCCCACGGTGAATTGCTAGGCCGGATGTAACCCTGATCTAACAATTGCTTGAGTTGTTCCTTCAACTCAATTGCTTCTGGTATGGACATTCTATAAGGTCTCTTTGCAATTGGTGCAGCTCCAGGTACTAGCCTAATCTCATGATCTACTTCTCTTTGAGGTAGAAGTTCAGTCAATTCCTCATGGAATACGTCAGCGTATTCCTTTAGCCAAGAAGGTCCCTCATGAGACTCTTGCTTTTGATCTAACTTGTTGAGTTTGATCAGGTAAACGGGTAATCCTTTTCTGACTCCTTTTATGATCCGAGATACTTTGGCCAATTGGATTCTTGGCACTCCTACCTCACCTTGAGTTGTGACAAATTCCCTTTCAGAGTTTCGAAAGGAAACTTGACCCTTTCCACAGTGAATGTGGGCGTCATTGGGTTTAAGCCAATCCATCCCGAGTAGACACTCATGGATACCTAAATTCATGACTCTGAATTTAACTGAAGTCTTCTTTCCTCCCAGAAAAAATTCCACCTTAGCAGTTTGCCTGGTACAAGTTACCTCACGACCATTTGCCAATTCCACAAGCAGGGTAGGTGCTTCTACTGTGGTTATTCCTAAACTTTTTGCACATGCTGGTGAGATAAAGGAATGTGTGCTGCCACAATCAATCAAGGTTTTGAAACCTTTTCCTTGATAGTCCGACAGTGTCTGAATCACCGAGAACTGGCGATTTGGTCCTTTCTTGTGTAAAGCGGCATGGATTGTCGCTCTTTTGAATTCTGCTTCCATAGTCGGATCTTCCTCTTCTTCTTCTTCTTCGCATCTTTGCCTATTGGCAATGCATGCAATTCTTCCTCTTCCATGGGTGGCGGCTCCTTGACCACGGCCTGCTCCTTGGAAAGGCGTTTGGCGATGTCCTCCGTTGAGCTTGGGACATTGCCTCTTGAAGTGACCGGGTTCGTTGCAGTGGAAACAACGGAGGTTTCGGCCATTACTTTGAGTAGGAACAAAGTTGTTGACGTTATTTGTCCTTGCTTTCTTTCTTTGTCCTTGATTATGACCTTGAACTCTCTTCATTTGAGGTCTAAATGCTCCTTTGTTTGGGTCACTATAAGACCAAGTTTTGTTACCCCTTGGTCTAGCTTGCACCTCCTAAATTATAGGCGCCACTCGAATGAGTGCATCCTGAAGATCTGATGGACGAATAGATTCGAGACAGGTATTTACTAGTGGATTTAAGCCCGCACAAAATTTGGACACCTGCTCCGTCATGTCCATCTATGGCGCATACTTTAAAAGTGAGACGAATTTAGAGTAGTATGCGTCAAGAGTGAGTCCTAGCTATTTTAGCTTGTAGAACTCATTCATTTTCTGCGTACGATATGCAGGTGGTAAGTATCTTTCCTGCACGGCTTTCTTCAGCTTCTCCCAAGTAACGGACCCCTCTGAAATCCCTTGATCCCTGCACCATTGCTTCCACAAAAGTCTAGCTTCGCCGATGAGCTTTAACTTGGCGAGCATGGCCTGATTGGTAGGTGCAGTACCAACTGCTTCAAAGTAATCCTCCATGGATTCAATCCAAATTTCAGCATCAGCCTGGACGAATCTGCCTCTCCCATCAAACTCGGGTGGCTTTATCTACTTGAGGAGGAGCTTCTTCTCCTGGATCACAGCAGTACTTGATGTAGGAGGCGAATTTGAAACTTGTTCATGGGGTTGTTCCTGAATAAAGATTTTCTTAACGTTATTATATGATAATCGACATTAGCTTATCTTCCATTTTTAGTTCAGCCATTTCGTAAACAATGTAGCTACTTAACTTCTTAACAACTCTTATGCACAGCTAGATATTGATAAAAAGAAGTCTTTATTTGTATTTACATGGGCATAGCCTTTTTGAATACAACGTTTCATGTAATGATAAGCCAATCGTTACATTCAGTTTGGGGAGAACAACGTTGTATTGCATTTGTCTACTGGAACTGTGTAATAGTAGGGTTTTGGGTCATGGATTTTTATAAATCGATAATTCATTGGAAGTTCAAGATACCCTTTCCGTTGGAATCCATACTTCTCATGGCGGCCCAACACTTTAATCCTGTCGGCTGGGATTACACAGGTTACTTCCTCATATACATATGAGTTCATCTCAACCCTCCGACCTCGGATATGTAGAGTTGAATTTACATGAGCTTCCACAAAAACAAACAGCTTCACGACCTTCAAGTCTTCCAACCACCTGATTCTCTTTAGGTTGGTCTGTAGATAAGCAAACTGGTGGGCGACTACATAGTAGATTCCTGAAGACCCCGTCCATCTTCGTTCTATGTATAAAGGTGATGGATTATAAATCTGCTCTAGGATGTTCATCATCCCAATTCTTTGTCTATAAAGGGGAGAATGCATTGCAGTCATAAACATGACCCGAAATACCAAAAACTTATTCCACGCTTTATAATTCTGCAAGACAGCATTGAAGGTGAGAAAATGTTTGGACAGAAACAATTTCTTTACTTCATTTTATTGAGATCTTATAAAAATAATTCCGTTGTTGGTCGGCTCTGGTACCAACTGTAACGTGTCCTCTTAGTATCATCTAGGACACGTCTTAGTAGTCCATCGGAAAGGATGTCTAGAAAACTCCGCCTGCTACTCCCATGGAATGTTACGGGATTTGCGATCTAGGTCTTCCCGCGTCTGCCACGTAGCGGAAGCACCCTGGCCGTTCCCACTTAGGATCGATCGGCGTTAGGGTTTTCCTGACTGGTCATTAACTAACAGCAACTAGCATCGGACCCGAGCGAACTACTTTACGCAGAAACGCCAGGTCCGAAGCGGATTCACGCTGCACTTGGTTCAAGGAGAATGGAAAACGAGAGGGATGCAAAGCTCAACCTCTCTGCCATAAGGCATAGTCCCATTCCATTCCCCTAAAACAGCGTAAATTTGGTAAGACATAACTCTAGGTCATTGCTTCCGTTATTCGTTTTGATGATCATTCTGCTATGCATCGAGATTTCTGAGAGAAGTTCCCGGATAACCAGGACCACCCAACCGTAGGACAACCCATGGCCCATCCTCCGCACTTTCCTCGGTTTGTTTTTAGTTATGTAATTATCTAACACATTGATTTGACATATAACAATCAGCTTCTTTAATTAATCCATTTAGCACTGGTTCCTTCACGTAATCTTATCACGTGACATAGAAAACGATATCAAGCAAGTTCTTTGTTAATATTTCATCATTTTATCTTCGAAATACAATGAGTTCTGCCCGTAGGCTTGTCCATAATCCGCCCGAAAGCTATCCAGTAATCCGCAGGGATCACTATTCCAAGCTTCTACCCGCAAACTAGTATGCGGGCCTCGAGATCCAATCCCGAGTCACGTTAGCCTCTTGTGCAGGACCCGGAAGGCGAGGGATTTATGGCAAGAGCCCCCCTTGGCACCCAAGCATGCTTCTACTCCAAGTAGAGCTCAACAGAGAGACCTCTCGCGGCGGCGGGTCTGGTCCACGTTCCCGGCACGGTGAACAACCCCCTTGGTTAGGGTTAGGCAGGTAGTCGGGGGTAACTGAAACTGCCTCTTCCTTCAGGCCTTTAACCTGAAGTATAGGTACTCATTTAATTTGTAATTCATAATTCAAACAGAGCCCTAGAATCTCTAGCAAGCACAAATATTTCCATTAATCAACCGTGTTGTTTGGCAAACTGCTAAGGAAGTGTTCTTTCCTTTGTGAGTGTATCAGCACTCGTTCCCAAGGTGTCTTGTAAATTGGAAAGATCCTTTACATTTCGGTGTAGGGTGTACCTTATTAACCCAACTTGGTCAATCCTAAAGTTCCTTAGATATGCTAGTTTCCGGTTTACAACTTTCCTTATTTAGAAGGATATCCAAAAATACGTCCTTTTGCAAGATAACTTGCATAGGGATCTGCCATCCTTGTTGAGGGTTTTTACCCTTTCTCCTTGTGAATCAATCACAAGACTAAATGATTTCCTACTTGTTGCGCAAGTCCTCCGATGGAATAATCCGTTTTAGATCCTTTAAGCTGACTATGTCGGCCCTAGGGTTTCTTTTTAAGAATCTAGGGGACAACCCTAGTTCTTTATCTTTACGGTTTTTTATTTATTTTTTGACCCTACAATAAGGAAAGTAGTCAAGTGCTTAGGGTATGAATATTTCTATGTTTAGATTGGTTTGGTTATCTTTTGAAAGGTAATATTAATCGCCTTGTCACAGTTTTGCTATCCTTGTGACAATTTACTTTTCAGTCAATACAGTTCAATTTAAACTTCCTTTTTCCTTGCAGATGAACTCATGCCAAATAACAAACATTTCCCTTGCTAAGATGTGCAATTAGAAATGATAACTTCCTAGTAATTTGAGCAACGAAAGAAACCTTTCATGAATTTAATCATTTACAATGATTCGTTGCGAAAAGGAATAAGACTAATGGTGCAAGATATAATTTCTATACCTTTAGGATTTAACTGAAATATACTATTATAGTAAATAGATAATCTTGCTCGTAATTTATAATGCTTAATGCTATTCGAAGGAAACTAAGTTCTATACATTATCATTCATTCAAATAAGCTAAAATCCTTCATTACAAATAACTCGAACAAATATATCCTATCCCTAACAATTTCCCTTTGCATGATTGACTTAAAACTGAATTAAAGCCAAGAAGAAAAACCTGGTTTTGGGGTGAGATATCCACATGGATACCGGGAGATGACCCTTCCACGATTGCGCCTTGGACTTTCTTAGGAGGCATCGCAATCGTAGTCCTTCGGACGTAGAAACAGCTTTACACTTCCTTTTCGAAATTCCACCATCGCTCCCTTGCACTTCAATACTCTTCTTTTCTTTTTCGAGTAGGGGAAAAACCCAAGTCCCAAGGGTATTTTGGAAAGGGGAAGGAACGGCTAAGGGGTTTAACCACGAGGAGGGGGTGTGGTTTCAAGATGCCCAAGGGAAGGGGGCTAAGGGAATTTGAAACATGGGGGGTGTGGGGAGTAATCCCAAGGTCCAAGGGACATGTCTTAAGGGTTTAAACACGAGGGGGGGTGTGGTTTGGGTGTGGTTTCAAGATGCCCAAGGGAAGGGCTTAAGGGTTAACACACGGGGGGTGGTGGGGGGGGTGTGGTTCCAAAGCCTAAAGAAAGGGGTTTAAGAAAGATTAAATACCCGGGGGGGGGGGGGGGGGGGGGGGGGGGGGGGGGGGGGCGCGTAATAAGACCTCTAAGCCCAACTCTTATTGGGGGAAAAGGGGGCTTATAGAGCTTAAACACGAGGGGGGGTGAAAGGTTTTTAAGCCCCAAGGGAAGGGGGGCTTATAGGGGGTTAAAAACACGAGGGTGTAAGGGGGCTTATCAAGCCCTTTAGAAGCTTCCCTTCAGGAAGCTTCTAAAGCTTCATCCACATGGGAGGGGGAAGCTCACGGCGATTCTGCAGAGCTGGGCGTGGACTGATGGCGAAGGTCGATGCTGGCCTGGCAATACCCAGCGCCTCCTCTCCCCTCTTGCAGCAGCAGTGGCAGCCCTCTCGATCCCTCACAGTAACAGTAGGCCGTCTCCTCTCTTTTTTTTTCTTCCCTCCCTCAAGCGTTGTCTCTCTCACTCATTGATCAGAGTGGCATCGTGGCGGCCTCCCGCTTTGGTCTTTCTTCTCCCCCTCACGATAGCAGCAGGCCCTCTCTTCTCCTAGACGGCAGCAGCCCCCCTTGATTTAAATAGGGGAGGGGAGGGGAATCCTCCCTCTCCATCGTGTCAGTGCGCATGGCATTGAGGGTCAGCAAGCTCCAACGAGGAGCTTGCTATCCTTTCTAAATCCCTCTCTCCCTCCAGCACGACCATCACCTGACGGGAGAAAAATAAAAAAATTTCCCATGAATTTCCAATATTCGATATATTACACCTACCCACTAGAATCGACAACCCCAAGTCTAAACAGGAGCTCTAAATCAGAACCAAAACAAAGGACCTCCTTGATCAACCCAACCCGTGTATGTAGTAATAGCAGAAGCTTCCCAAAACCCTACTACAAGTACTCCAGGAAGTGAAAATATGAAGGACTACCTAACCAACTTAGTCGCAAGTTTTAAGAAAGAGCTTATGGATGTGATTATAGAATAGCTACAAACACTAAAGGTAAATACCTCCAATATATCCACTCCTGCGGGAGGTGGGAGAGGTGTAATGCATTCTAATAAATGGTGTATAAAGTGCCATCAAGCGCAACATTTAGCCACTAAATGTACTTGAAAGCCAACCATTCTTGGAGCCTTCTGTTAATATTGTTTGAGGACAAACTATACAGAGAATATCTACTCTCTAAAAGAGATGCACGAATGAAGAAAGAAAGATAAAGATGCAAGATTCAACTTGCTAGAATCCAAAATGATAACACAAGACATTGGACTGAAGCCTAGGGAGTTTGATCCTAATTTTGGTCCAAGGAGGTTTCCCTCTCAAAGTTACAAAGGATGACACTCTGGTGGTGGTCAGAGATTAGAGATGGAATGTTACAGATGTGGTAAAAGGGGTCATATCTCACGGAATTGTCCAAACCATAAAAGATTTGTGGATCACAAGCCCTTATGCAGTTGATGAAAAGGAGAAGCCCATATTGCAAAAGATTGTCCAAGTCCAGCCACTGTGAAATCTACTTTTGATACCCAACAAAAGACCCAAGAACCTACTTCCAATTTGGTGGAATTGGAAGTGGCTGCAATAATGCGAGCAAAGAAAGGAAAATTGGTAGTTCCAAAAGAGAACATTCCTTTTGCCAAGACTATAAAGATCAACCTTGGGAAAAACATAAAAATGCAGTCCAGAACAATGTAGTATAGAGCAATACAGAGCCACAGAGAGCTACAGAGATAGTTGCAGAGATAGGACCAGAGTATTAGAAAATAGAGAATCCAGAATTACCTCCTCATGAAGAAGAAGCACAGATGTTGCCACTCCTAGAAGAAAAAGGGAAGATAAAAGTGGGTGTAGCGGGCCCATTTCCCAGTTGATTGGAAAAGCCTGTGGATCCTATCAAAGAGTATGATTTGGTCAAAGACTTATACACTTCTAAACAAAACTTAACCTTTCGACAGTTATTGATGTTGTCTCCTAGCTATTGAAAGAAATTCAAAAGCATATTGATAAGAAGAAGAGTTCTAAGAATTGTTCCCTCCATGGCAACCAAGGCCAACAGAGCCTTAGAACCCGTGAAGGAAGTATATGTGGCCAATGCCTTCCTAGATCGTGGAACCTGAGAGATTGGCATATGGATTGAAGGGTGCTTTATTATAGATGCACTGATTGATGGAGGCTCATCATAAACATAATGACGGATGTGACAATGAAGGATCTAGGCTTTTAAGGAATGCAACCTACATAGTGGCTTATCAGATTGGCAGACCAAAGCAGAATCAAACTGTTGGGCATCCTCTCATATGTAAAAAAAACCCTTGCAAGAAGAGACTATTGGCTGACATATTTGGTGGTCAAACCAAATTCTTACGGGACCTCGTACCCTCTACTATTGGGAAGACCTTAGATTTTTGAAGCAAGAGCAAGGACAAACTGGCTCAAAGGAATCCTAACCCTTGGTAGAGGACCCAATAAACTGGTGTTGAAGTTGTATGAATCACAAAAATATAATGGATCTACATCCATCAAAGTCATAACAGACTCCTCTAATGAAGTAACAGATGGTACATGAGGAGATGAAGAGGTTGTCAAACAAATCTTTTCCAAGAAAATAGAGGCACAATCCCTAACAGTGGGCACTACAAGCCAACTACCGAAGAAAGAAAAGTCTTTGTCCATGGGAGAATACCTCTTGCCTAAACCCAAATTGACTCTGAAATCACCTCTAATAGCAAAATTGAAATATGGATATATTATTCTCCCTATTACATGGTAGTCCAAGAAGCAGAGATAGCGTCAGAGGCAAAGACAAAAGCAGAGACAGTGTTAAAGACAGAGACAGAAGCAAAGATAGAAGCAAAGATAGAGATAGAGACAGAAGTAGAAGTAGAAGTAGAGGATATAAAAGAGAGCTTGTTCTTCTCTTACAGAACACCCACAAATGTATAGATAGAACCTGAAGAGGATGAAAATGATAAAGCAGATGAAGATTATGAAAGCGAGCTAGAAGGATCTATCATAGTCACAGAAGGCAGAGATGAGGAAGACGTTGTCGTGCGTGCAGCTACGCGCACACCGTGTAAAAAAAATCTAGAGTGTGGCTTCCTTTTAGATTTAGAGAGCCAATGCCATTTTAGACATTAGTATTAGTATCCATAGTTCAAAAATATTAGATTTTAGTCAAGCTTTAATATTCAAGTTATTATCTCTTGTAAAAAAATTCTATAAAACTATAGACAACTTCTAGATTAGAATGACATGTAAAAGAAAGCATGTAGCTTTCAGCTAAATTGAGAGGATTTTATGTAAAAAGAGAGATTAGCGAAATCGAGCGATGCGCGATCGCTGTTTTAAGGCAGTGAACAACACTCCAAAAGTGGGAGATGAAGGAGTGATCTGGTAGGATTCTAGCCAGGTGTCTTGGTATTTAACCCCCCCTTTTGGAACCATTGGAAGGATCATATTGGCGATCTAAGTAGCATAGAGGAATGTATTCTTTTGTACACGGTTTTTTCTATTATAGTTATATTTTCTCATAATGCTGAAAGAAACTGACAAGCTTCATCTCTGTTAGTATTCTTCTATATTTTCTAATTCTTTTTGGAAGTATTCTTCTAAATTTTCAATCTCTTCGAACCCCTTCTCTTCCGTCTACTCCTCTCCTTGAATCTACCTTCACCGTGCTGTCACTTATCTTCAAGAACTTGGCTTGAGACCTTCAACCCTTCTCTTATCTCTACCATCTCTGGAGTCTAAGCTCTTGAACCCCCATACATTCTTCTCTTGCCAAACCCCTATGGTGACCTTCAACCCTATGCTGTCAAAGAGTTTATTGTTCATAATATAAATCATGGGATTCCTATAAACACAGAAGAACTTCATTGGGAGTTATATGAGGAATTTTCATACAAAATTCAGTCATTGTTACCCAAAAACCAACTTAGTTACATAAGTTCTTTTGTATTTAGCATATAATTTTCAGTTGTACCATGTATATTGATAAAAAATAAGTCTATGGGAACCTACAACTTGGTCAGCTGGAAGTAATTGACAGTTTGCAGAATAAATCACATTGATTCAAGCGCAAAAATATGGTTAGAACTCAAGAAAAATGCCAAAAGTCCACTAGATTCACGGAGGACCTGAAGTAATAGACTAATGTGACCAGCAAGTGACCTGAGTAGATCAAAAAGTGACCTGGGCTTGAGCAGGAAGCAGCCCGCATTTTTCGGCACAAAATGGGGGCTGCACAGCCTGACTGCAACCAGAGAGAGCTGAAGCAATGATGCATGCTTTGGAGCATGCAAACTGGAGATTAACAGGAGCTGAAGATGAAGATGCAAACAGGTGAGAGCTCCACTTATCTATCCATTTGATCTGACGAAAATGCATGGTATGACAGTCTATAAAAGGGGGAAATCTGAGAGGAAAGTATTCAGCATGCTCTTATACACATCTGCTCTCATTTTGTCTACCTTATTCATGGTCCAATGAAGTCCGACTTGTATCCAAGTACTTGAATGACTTTGGGGCAAGCAAAGGGTGAGGATTTTGAAGGTGTATGGGCTGTTATGGGCTAAAATAACCAGTCTCATAAACAAGGCAGCCCACTATTCTTGTCCATTTTTATGAGCAAACAAGAGATTTATGTGGTTGTAATAGAAGAAAATGACATCTTTTCATCAAGACTTTACTCATTAATGATTAGAGGAGCTTATTCATGAGTTTATGCACTCTTTTTGAGCTTGATTATGGGCTGGAATTTTTTGTTTTAAAACAGGGCTGAAGTAAAGATTATGCTTCTTTAATGCATTTCATGTACCATTCGCCCAAATCTTGAATGTATTTGAAGTCTACCAACATAATACTTGTTCTCTAGAGTTGAAATCCATCTATGTACTTGAAATAAAAGCCATTAGAGCTTGCATTTGATATTCATATTTGGATTAAGAATCTGAGTATAACCTTTATGTTATGGATTATGTATCCAAAGGCATTTGATGTAATCAAGATAAGAGTTATTTATTCCATTCATGTATGCTAAATACATAGAAAAAGCTTGAATTCTTCTTCCACATCTAAATCATTTCTAAAGCCCAGATCTTGTTAAACTCCAATCTTTTTTCCTATCCTAAACTTTGAATCCCATACTCCTCTTCTGCACTAAGCTTTGGTGGTAGACCTTCAACCCTTAACACGACGACAACGCGCTGCGACATTGATGAACCGGACGTGAAGGTCGGTGTAAGAGAACTCCAAGATGGGGGATTCTTCAGGTGATACTCTACAACAATTGGTGTGCATATTGCATCAAACTCAACAACAACAAATCCAAATGTTACAACAACAACAAAGGCAAGAAGAAGAGAAGATTGATTCCACAACTATCAAGGCCCTTCAAGAAGTTGGGCGTGAATTAAAATAATTTAATGGTCAAAATGTCTCAGTTTTCATTCATTTGTATGTTGAAAAAATGTTATGCTTTGGTATACTACAACATGCATGGAGCCATTATTTTGCCAAACTAGCCAAGCATGGTCTTCAAGAAAGAATCAATGGTCTTTTCCAACAAGATGTGGATTGGGCTGCATTCAAAAAATCCCAACGCTAAGAATTATTCTTAGAAGACTATGGCCTTATGACGAAGAAAAGTTTCACTGAATGGGTTGAAAAACCCAACAAAGGTTTAGCTGCAACAGCTCTATACCATGAATTTGAAATTAAGTTTAGACAACTTGATGCTAAAGACCAACAAAGTATGGAAGGTCATAAGATTGAATTATTCCTTAAGGCTATAGATCCCATTGTGTAAGAAAATCTTGCTGATCACCTACAAGATGCTACCTTTGAATCAAAAGTCAAGATGGCATGGACAAATGTCACTAATGCAATTAACATCATTGCTCGAAGAGAGCGGATGCGACTAAGATTGGGCTCTACTTCAACTTCAACAACTCCATTAATGAAGCTTGTTCCACCTTCAAATTCCCCTATTCCTTTGACTAATCAACCAACTCTTTCTTCTTCTGTTCCTTCTAAAAATGATGTCATGGATGAGCTTATTAAAATCATGCATGACCTTCATTTGAATCTTACAGAAATTAGTTCCAAAGTACAGAAGTTGGATGTCAAAGTTAAAGAACGAGGACGATCATCAACTCAAAGACCGATGAGAGAAGGCTTTAAGAGGTGTTGTATTTGGTGCAACAACGAACAACATGACAAGAGGGAATGTTCTGCCTTCCGTGAGGCTGAAGCATAGAAGCTCGTCTTTTGGAAAGATAGAAAAATCCATGCAATTGAAACTGGTATTCCACTAGAGCCAAATTTTGGCAATGGTGGAATGAAGAAAAGATTAGAAGATTTAGCTGTAAAGAATGCCTATGCAACAATTGATGTAGCTACCTATGGGCTACAAATTGAGCCAACTAAATCAAGTTTGAAAGCATGTAAAGCTAATGTGCAATCTAAATTATGGATGCATGTACTAGATCAAATGGAACATGGTAAAGAAGCCAAAGAAGATTTAGCTAACACTAGTCAGTGCATTCGAGGAATAACTGGTTGGAAAGAACCGGTAGATTCTTTTTTCGCCTTTGCACATTTGGCTGAGGTCAATCATAAAGAAGTCCCGATTGAAGAAAAGAGAAGAAGAGAAGATGAACCAGGGCCTTCCTCTTCTGGCCCTCCAAAACGGGTAACTAGAAGAACGCTTGAACAACCAAAGCTTGCTGAAAATATAACCCCTCATAAATAAAGAAGACTGAAGGAAAGAGGAAAGACAAGCAGCCAGGCTACAAATTGCAGTCTGACATAGAATCTACAACCGATCTCAAAAGAGTCTTAGAAGAATGAATTCGAAGAAGTAAAATTGAATTCACCTTAGGCAAAATTCTTGGAATTGCTAAACATGAATTCCATGATGTAATTATTAATGTAATCAAAAGGAAAAGACAATATGTTGGTGATGAAGCTAAAGAAACAGTGCATGCTTTTTTGCAAGTTTTTCGAGTTTTTGTGCAGGATGAAGAGAAGCTAACTTCACAAGGAATTCATCTTGAAGAAATGAAATAATTAATAGTAGCAATTGAAGTTGAAGATAAAGAAAACATGAATGCAAAAATTAAAGAAGTGAAAGCTGAAAATGTAATTGTCAGCTGGTCCAAATCAGTTGGGCAGCCCACCTCTAAAAAAGAAGGCCGTCTACAGCACATGCATGAGGAACTACTCCCGTACGCATTGGCCAAGAGCAACAACAGAGAGAGTCGTCAAAATTGGAGAAAAGGAAACACCATGTATTGCACTCTTAGACCATGGCTCGAAGATAAACGTCATCGCAAGGAGTCTCTATGAAAGTGGCAGATGGCCCATAGATGTTGATCCACGATGGCGAATGAGAGCTGCAAACAACTCTTCTGGAGAGTTATATGCTGCATGTCCTAATGTGTAGGTAACTATTGGAGCCATAAAAGACAAATTTTATTTTTTTGTTCAAGACTCTTGTAGTTACCCTATCAGTCTTGGGCAACCTTACATTTTTTAAGCTCGCTTGGAGACAAAAGCTCTTGATGATAGTTCTTCCTATGCTCGAATCCAAAGCAATGATAATGAATGAGCTATCCAATTTCATACAGTGTGTGTTAACCATCATCGAAACAGAGATCAACTACATGATTATCCTGTGCCTCCTAATGTTTGAGAATTCAAGGGTTTTCGGGTTGCACTGCAATAAAAGAAGGCTATGGTAGTGTGTCATGTAAAAATATTGAGCCTCCTTATGCTACAAAAACCGTGTCTCTAGCAAATTTACATGTATGTACAACCAATAGTATGGGCTATTATAAGTCTCTTTCGGCCATGACTAAGGTTGAAAGAAAATATTTATGTCATGTAAAAAGGGAGCTGAAAACTTATGACATGATGGCTGAAAATTAAGATATTTTGGGTTTTTTTTTTGGATTTATTACTACTGACACATTGGCTGAAATATATGCAGTTTCTCATGTAGAAAATCACGCAAAAAATCAGTCCATAGAAGTATGTATATTGGATTTTTATTAAAAAATTCAATAATTTTTTGAGTAGGAAGACATTGGTTTACTCAACAAGGTTGAAGCGCAACTAAAGACAAAATACAAGACAATGGATAAGAAAGTCAAACCTATGGCAATCCCACTGCCTCCTGAAAGTGAAGGGCTGGCTGATAGGCCAGCAAATCAACCAAGTCTTCGTGATCCTTCCAACATTGGTAAGTTTACATCTAAAAGTATAAAAGAGCTCAGAATAGGTGAAAATTATTTCCTTTCGCCGGCTGAAAAACACTCTTTTATGCAAATGCTAATGAAACATGGAAAAGCTTTTGCATTTCAACCAAGTGAAATAGGCTATGTGGATCCAAATATTGTGGCTCCTATGGTCATTTTTACGGTCCCACATGTGCCTTGGAACCTCAAGCCTATTCCTGTTCCAAGGGCGCATTTGCCCAAATTACTGGAACTTCTAAATGAAAACATCAGAATGAAGATTTTAGAACCTTTTTCAGTGCCCTACTCAAATTGATGGTTTACCGTGCCGGAGAAGAGACAAAAAGTACGTCATTACTACTATCGCTCTCATGGTGGCTGACTACATTCACTTCTTCTATCTTAACATTGCTCTTCTTTGCTGGCTAACTATCCTTCTTCTCATCCTTGCTATCATCAATCTTCTTACCCTTCCCTTTCTCTTTCTTCCATTTGTAGCAATCACACTTGAAATAACCCTTCTTGCCATAATGATGGCACTCTACATCTTTCCCATGAGTTTTAGTGCATCCTTTTCTTTTAGATTTCCCCTTTTGATGAGACCTGTCTCTAGTGTGCAAAGCACTAGAAGACTTGTTGGATACATTGTTTTGTCAATTAATCTCTTTCATAAGCAGAGCACTCTCTACATTAGAATACATCAGCATAACATTGGAGTCACATATTCATTCAAGATCTACAGCCTCTTAATCGTGTCACAATTCGAAATGTTGGTTTGGATCCAATTGTTGATGAGTTTGTTGAAGGTTTTGTAGGTAGGGAAATTTATTCTATGGGCGCCCTATATTCACGACATGACCAATTTCAGCATTCATTAAAAAGCTGAGAAACTACCACAATGAATGCCATGCACAAAGTCTTAAAGGACTTTATTCCACAACTTTCTCTTCCATTTCTTGATGATGTACCTATCAAGGGATGTGAAGTCAATGAAAAGAATGAGGAGCTTGACGAAGATGGTTGCAGGACATTTGTAGTTAACCATATTCATGATTGTGACATTATTTTAACAAGGCTAGAAGAGGTTTCTAGAGCTAAGTCGATTTCTGAAGTAGAAGAAGTCCTAGTGGTCGGTCATCTATGTGGCCCCTATGGACCCAAATCTTCTCCAATCAAGATAGATGCCGTCACCAGAATGCTAGAAAACTGCACCAATGTTTCAAAGGTGAGAAGGTTTCTTGGCGCATGTGTATTCTATCTCATATGGATACCACATTTTGCTCATGTAGCAAAAAACCTTTATCAATTATTAAGAAAAGGCCAAAGATTCTCTTGGGGTAATGAGCATACTCTCACTATGTGTAAATTAAAGAAGCTGTTAATTTCAGCCCCCACTCTCAAAAGGGTTGATTATTCAAATGGTCAACCCATCATCCTTTTTGTGAATACAAGTCCCATTGGGATAGGATGGGCTAGTGGCCAAGAGGATCTTGAATGTAACATGTATGTAATTCATTTTGAAGCATTATTTCTCAATGAACATCAAAGAAGGTATGCACAAGTGAAAAGGGAATTGTGGGGAGTTGTAACAGCATTAAAGTGTGATCGTGAATACTTTATAGGTGCTTCCGTAGTGGTAAAAATTGATTGTCTTCCACTCTTGGGCATGATTGCCAATTGCTCTACACCCAACATTGCTATGCTAAGATGGATTGCATATATTAAATCTCTCAACCCCGAATTAAAGCATATTGTAAGAAAGGCAAATCCAGTTGCTGACATGCTATCACATGCAAGATATGACAATGAAGAAGAGCTGATGGAAAAAGATGAAGCTAAAGAATCTATACTTGCTGAATTTCATTCTAGGGCTGCTGAAAATACCTTTTTAGTTATTGCATATACTGGTCCAAAGCTGAAAATAACAGGATGGTCAACTAGAAGCCATCATGCTCATTGCATTTTGTCAAGCTCCTCATTCTTTGCATTGACTTCACATCCCTTGATAGGTACACCATCAAGAAATGGAATAGTTGTGGAATAAAGTCCCTTAAGACTTTGTGCATGGCATTCATCATATGGGCTACGGAGTTTGTTGCACCTTGTGGTAGAGTGCACATGCGGACAAATCCAAGAGGTGTCTTCATTGTGCTAATGTCTCGGCTTTCTAATGAAAACTAAAATTGGTCATATCTTGAATATAGATCGTCCATAGAATAAATTGCTCTACTTGCAAAAGCTTCAACAAACTCGTCAAAAATTGGTCCTGAACCAACATTTCGGATTGTGACACGATTAACAAGCTATAGATCTTGAATGAATCTTAAAGATCCATTTTTCTTGGGCACGGTAAACCATCGGTTTGAGTAAGGTGCTGAAGAAGGCTCTAAAATCTTCATTTTGATCTTCTCATTTTGAATCTTAAAGATCCATTTTTCTTGGGCATGGTAAACCATCGGTTTGAGTAAGGTGCTAAAGAAGGCTCTAAAATCTTCATTTTGATCTTCTCATTTAGAAGTTCCAATAATTTGGGCAAATGCGCCCTTGGAACAGGAATAGGCTTGAGGTTTCAAGGCATATGTGGGACCGTAAAAATGACCATAGGAGCCACAATATTTGGATCCATACAGGCTATTTCACTTCGCTAAAATGTAAAACATTTTCCATGTTTCATTAGCTTTTGCATAAAAGAGTGTTTTTCAGTCGGCGAAAGGAAATAATTTTCACCTATTTTGAGCTCTTTTATACTAGTTCTAGTTCATTTCCTTGAAGAAGATTATGAAGAAGATTGGCTGAAGATCGGCCAATATTTGAGCACAATGAAGAACAAGGAAACTTGGACTGATGAGGAGTTCAAGCATATCAAGAGGAAAGATTTTGGCTTTTTCCTTAAAGAATGATATCTATGGAAGTATGCAAAAAATAAGAAAGGAGCGCTTGTTCGAGTTTTAGGTAACAAAAGATTGCAACAATAGGTAATGAAGGAATTTCATGAAAGCATATGGGCTGGCCATAGAGGCATATGGGGAACCTTTAGTAAAGCCAAAGAAAAATATTGGTGGCAAAACATGTATTGGGACATAGCACATTTTGTTGAAACCTATTATGTGTGTCAAATGTATTCTATGGTTAAGCATTGAGACGGGTTACACCTGACTTATCCCTTGTCAATACATTATAGATGGGTTATTGATCTTGTAACCATGCCTACAAGAATATGGAATATGTGGTATCTAGTGCTTGCAAGAGAGGATCTAACCAATCAAGTTAAAGGCAAAGCCTTAACAACCAAATCCACTCAAGCTGTTTGTCATTTTTTGCTTGAAGAAGTGTTTTGTAGATATGGTTGTGTGGGTAAAGTAACTGCATATAGAGAAGAGTTGGATATTGATGAGGCACACAACTTCTTTGCTCAATTGGGTATTAAGTTGGCTTTAACATCAGCCTACAACCTTGAAGGCAATGGAAAGAGTGAGATAGGTCATCAACCTATTCTCAAAGCTCTAGCAAAGTCTTGTAGAGGAAATATCAAAGAATGGCCTAAAATGCTACATTTTGCATTATGGGCTAACCAAACTACTCACAGCTCAGTTATTTGCTAAATGCCAACTGAACTTATGCATGGACAACAACCAATTATGCCAATTGAAAAATATATTCTCACAAGGAGCCTTCTACCTTGGGAGGAAGACATCAGTAGAGAAGAGTTGTTGACTTTATGCATATGGTAGCTAGAACGAAGGCTTGAAGATATTCAAGCAGCTATTGAGAAGCTAAAGACATCAAAACTAAAAAACAAAAGAAGATTTGATAAGCAACATAGACTTTGATCAAGAGAAATTTAAGAAAATGACTAGATGCTTGTCTATGACAGTAGCTTAGACAATCAATATAGGGCTTCTAGGAAGATGGTGAAGCGTTGGTTTGGTCCATATGTGGTAAAGGTTGTTCATGACAATGCCACATACTCATTAGCTGAATTGGATGGAGCAAGCATGAAGATACCCATAGTTGGAAAAAGATTCAAGCTCTTCAAACAAAGAGAAAGTTCAACATATGAGCTAGAAGACTTGAATATAATTGAAGAGCATGAAGACATAGAGGAAGAAGAAGAGGCAGAAGATGAAGACATTGACATGGCAAAAGATACTTCTTCTGACACTGCAAATTCGTAAGACTTTGGCACATGAGAGAGGATGTGTAGGTTAGGAGGGGGTGGATGTCGTTCCACTACGCACACACCATGTAAACAAAATCTAGAGTGTGGCTTCCTTTTAGATTTAGAGATCCAGTGCCATTTTAGACATTAGTGTTAGTGTCCATGGCTCAAAAATATTAGAGATTAGTCAATTTTTAATATTCTAGATATTATCTCTTGTAAAAAAATCTACAAAACTATAGACAACTTCTAGATTAGGATGACATGTAAAAAAAAGCATGTAGCTTTTAGCTAATTTGAGAGGATTTTATGTAAAAAGAGAGATTAGCAAAATCATGTGACATGTGATCGATGTTTTCAGGTAGTGAAAATCACTCTAAAAGTGGGAGATGAAGAAGGAGTGATCTTGTAGGATTCTGGCCAAGTGTCCTAGTATATAACCCCCCTTTCAGAGCCATTGGAAAGATCAGATTGGTGATCTGAGCAGCATAGAGGAAGGTATTATTTTGTACGCGTTTTTGTCTATTAGAGTAATATTTTCTCATAATGTTGAAAGAAACTGACAGGCTTAATCTCTATTAGTATTCTTCTACATCTTTAATCTCTTCAAACCCCTTCTCTTATGTCTACTCCTCTCCTTGAATCTACCATCACCTTGCTATCACTTATCTTCAAGAACTTGGCTTGAAACCGTCAACCCTTCTCTTATCTCTACCATCTCTGGAGTCTAAGCTCTTGAACCCCCATACATTCTTCTCTTGCCAAACCCATGTGGTGACCTTCAACCCTACGCACTACCACAAAGTTCGTGATGTTTTTGAAGCCTCAGAAGTAGAAGATCCCTTTTTGTTTGACAGAATGATTATGGTATCCTTTGGACTGATCATGAATCATGTCATACGCAAAGCCTTTATAAGAAATGGATTAAGAAGAATGAGCCTTCCTTTGGCAGTGGTTCTTGTCATCCAAAGTTACTCTTCCTTAAAGAAGATGATGACAATGCACCTTGCCAACAACCCCTAGCCCTACAGCAACTCAAAAAAAACGTAAGAAATTCCTGTTATGTGAAGGTCTTGGATGCATCTTCAAAAGAAGAATTCTCGAGTCAAGAAATAACTCATCCTCAACTCGAAATCGAAACCTCAATGATACCCTTCGACCTCCCAAAGAGCCAGCTAAGCCTTCATTAAAATAAAACAATAGTTCTAGTGCATCAACAAAAGATGAGACCACTCCCTTGAAGGAGTCGGATCTTTACCCAGAAGAAGTCCTGGGACATTTACCTGTGAAGTGGAAGGTGAAAGGCAATTGATGTTCCTACATGCTGACCATACTGAACATCACTTGAAAGTGGGTCTAAATCTTCCGGAAGAGGAACTACTGGTCCTGCAAGACCTATTAAAGGAGAACCTAGACGTGTTTGCATGGTCGTATTAAGATCTAAAGGAGATTGATCCCATAGTATACCAACACCACATCGACCTAGAGCCTGATGCCAAACCTGTGAGGCAAATACACATGCATATGAATCCCAATTATTTTGCTCTTGTGAAGGCTGAATTATTGAAGCTCCTTCAAGTTGAGTTCATTTATCCAGTAGCTAAGAGTGAATGGTTTTCGCCCATTGTGGTAGTACCCAAGAAGAATGGGAAACTTTGAATGTGTGTGGACTTTGGAAATATGAATTCCAAGACGAAGAAGGATTATTTCCTTATCCCATTCACTGTTGGACATAGTGGTAGGCCATGAGCTCTATTTCCGTGGATACAACCAAGTCCAAATTGCAAAAGAGGACCAATCCAAAATAGCCTTCACAACAAAATGGGGGAACCTATGCTTATAGACTGATGTTGTTTAGGCTTTGTAATGCTCTTTCTACCTTCCAATGAGTGACGATGGTTGCCTTCTAGAACCATCTGCATGATTTCATTGAGGTGTATCTCAATGACTTTTGTATTTATAGCCTACTCCATGAGCATTGGGGACACCTACAACAATGTTTTAACATATTCTGAGAGTATGGGATTTCTCTCAACCCTGAAAAATGTGTTTTTGGCATCTCATCAAGAGTTCTTTTGGGCCACATTGTCTCTACACAAGGGATAGCAACAGATCTTACTAAGATTGAGAAGATTGCCACATTGATAGCCCCAACTAACCTTAAGCAATTGAGGGGATTTCTTGGCCTTGTGGCCTATTATAGAAGGTTCATTGCAAACTTTGCAATGAAGGTAGCCCCTTTGCATAAACTCCTAAGAAAAGATGTCGAGTTTACATGGACCACTAATTGTGAAGAGGCATTTAACACCCTGAAGCAGTGTTTGATTGAAGCACCCATCCTGCAACCTCCTGATTGGATGAAAGAGTTCCATGAACACACTGATGCATCACTTGAGGCCTAGATGCAATCTTATGCCAAAAGTGTTCCTCTAAGTTAGATCAACCAATCTATTATGCAAGTCGGAAAGTAACCAAGAGAGAGTGAAACTACACAGTGAGAGAGCTTGAGTGTCTAGCAATGGTGTTTGCTTTGGAGAAGTTTCGATATTATTTGCTATCGATGCATTTCAAATTCTACGTGGACCATGAAGTCGTTTCCTTCCAGATGAACAAGGTCGACATGAAGGAAAGAATGATGAGATGGTTCCTTCTCTTTCAAGAGTTTGACTTTGAAGTGGTTCCCAAATCCGGTGGCTCTCATGTCTTGGCTAATCATCTTTCACAAATCCCTTAAAGTGATGATGAAGAAGAGAAAGATGATCCAGACCTTCCTGATGCTTCCTTGTTACTAGTCAAAATAGTTACCCCATGGTACACAAACATAGCCAACCTCCTAGCAACCCAATAGTATCCCCTTGGCATCTCAAGCCGTAAGAAGAAGAAGCTTTTATTGGAAGCATCCCCCTACACCCTTTTAGGTGGCGCTCTATACAAGAAAGGAAATGACAAATCCTTGCAAAGATGTGTTATAGGAAAAGAAATCAGCATAGTATTGAAAGCATGCCATGATGAGCTCTGTGGTGGACACTTCCTAGGAGAAGCGATAGCCAAAAAGGCCTTACTTGCAGGATATTGGTGACCAATCCTCCATAAGGATCCCTATGGTTACTACAAATGGTGTGAAGCTTGTCAGCAAATGGGAAAGCCTACCAAATCTAGTGCCATGTCCCTACAATGTATTCTTCCCCTAAATCCATTCGAGAAGTGGAAAATTGATTTCGTGGGCCCCATTGATTTGCCAATCAAAAGAAAGAAAAATAGATACATCTTGGTCCGTACAGACTATGTAACAAAGTGGTGTGAACCTAAAGCTTTGAACGGGATGATGGTAGTAGTGTGGCCTTATTCCTGTACAAGAATATCATCACCCATTTTGGCAATCCCCTAGAGCTTATCAGTGAAACCAAGGTACGCACTTTCTTAACAAGATTGTGGAAGAGTTGATAGAACTGTACAAGATCTGCCAATCACAAGTCCACCCCCTATTATTCTAGAGCCAACAGCCAAGTTGAAGTCACCAATCACATCCTTTGCTTGATCTTGACAAGGACAATTGCCACACATCACTGTGATTGGGATGATTGACTTATAGAGGCCCTCTCGGCACACATAACCTCCCATAAGGCAGTTACAAGATAGACACCCTTCCAATTGGTGTGTGGAACAGAAGCCATCTTTCTTGTTGATGAAATCAAGCTACCCTCTTTACATGTGGTCATCAATGAACACTTGGGAGATGCTGAGTCCCTGCAACGCCGTCTCTTGCACTTGGAGTGTCTTGATGAGATCCACACGATGGCCCTACAGTGCAAGGAAGCCACATAAGCTTGCAGAAAGGTTTATCATGATAGCTTCATCAAGCAGAATGAGTTCAAGGAAGGTGATCTTGTTCTGCCCTATGATTCATGATTTGGTAAGTTTCCTACCAAGCTTCAATATCGACGGATGGATCCTTATTGGTACTTACCATCAATCTCAATGGCTTAGTCCAAGTCAATACACTGGATGCCTCTGATGATCCTCTATCTCATGAATCAGGATGCTATCACGAGCCCTGTGGTGGACACTTCGCAAGAGAAGTGACAGTCAAAAAGGCCTTACTTGCAAGATATTGGTGGCCAACCCTCCATAAGGATACCTATGATTACTACAAATGGTATGATGCTTGTCAATGAATGAGAAAGCCTACAAAATCCAGTGCCATGCCCCTACAACCTATTCTTCCTGAAATCCATTTTGAGAAGTGGGGAATTGATTTCATGGGCCCCATTGATCTTCTAACCAGAAGAAAGAAGAATAGATATATCTTGGTTTGTACAGACTATGTAACAAAGTGGTGTGAGGCTAAAGCTCTGAAGAGGGACAATGTTAATAGCATGGCCTTATTCCTATATGAGAATTTTATCACCCGTTTTAGAAGTCCCCTAGAGCTTGTTAGTGACCGAGGTACGTACTTCCTTAACAAGATTATGGAAGAGTTGACAAAACTGTATAAGATCTGCCATCGCAAGTCCACCCCCTATTACCCTAGAGCCAACGACCAATTTGAAGTCACAAATTGCATCCTCTACTCAATCCTGACAAGGACGATTGCGGCACATCGCCGAGATTGGGATGATCAACTTATAGATGCCCTCTAGGCGTATAGAACCTTCCATAAGAGGCAATTACAAGACAGACACCCTTCTAGTTGGTGTATGGAACATAAGCCATCTTTCCTATTGAACTCGAGGTACCCTCTCTACGTGTGGCAATCAATGAATACTTGGGAGATGCCGAGTCCGTGAAACGCTGTCTCTTGCACTTGGAGTGTCTTGATGAGATCCGGAGGATGGCCCTACAGTGCATGGAAGCCACACAAGCTCGCAGAAAGGTCTATCATGACAACTTCATCAAGCACCAAAAGGACTTCAAGAAAGGTGATCTTGTCCTAGTCTATGATTCGTGATTTGATAAGTTTCTTGGCAAGCTTCAACATCGAGGGATGGGTCCTTATAATATACTTGTTTTCAATCGTAATGGCTCAATCCAAGTCTAAACAGTGGATGCCTCTAATGATCCCTTCCTGATCAATAGATATTGGCTGAAGAAGTACTTCCCTCCCTGCTGGGACAAGCTTTCCTTCACCATTCATCATTTTCCTCTTGCACACAAGAACAACCCCTTAAGGGAGAGAGAGGGAGGAGAGAGAAATACTAGAATTGGCTCTCTTCATTCAGGCCACCATTGGATGGGCGAAGACAAGCGATAAGACCGACAAAGAGGGAGAAGATCGGGGGTATGATTGATTAGGTGGGTTATTTGCAGGCTGCAATCATGATCTCCATCTCCACATGGCACATTTTTTAGCGTGAAGATGGTGCCTTCTTCCTCCATTCTCTCTCCACGTTTTTTGATGGCCCCCAAACTCAAAAATTGAAGGGGGGTTAAAATTTTCCCAAAGGGCACCCCTTTTGACCCTCTCAAATGTCCATCTTTTCATATCTTGCCAATTTTGTGGCCATTTCCCCATTCGATGTCCAAATCGGGTGCTGTAAATTTTTGCGCATCCAACTTGACATCCTGCATTGGTCGGCAACTCCTGACAACCTGCACGTCAGTCTAAAAAAATTATCAAAAATCAACAAGTGTCGCTCGGGCGCCTTTAAAGCACTTGACGCTTAAAATCTTCGTAGCTGGAGCCGCCGCCTTCGATGTTGAATATTTTTCCCTTGATATTGGTAATTTTTGGCTATTTTTAAGTACTTCTCGACATCAAAACTCCGCTCTCATTGGCGACCATGGGATAGGGTGACTCAGCCCGTCAAATCCCACAATAGAACTGCACCAAAACAACCAAAGAAAGCATCAAGCTGATACAAAATAGATACATACTAAACACAGCACAATGCTCACCCTACCCCCTGACAAAACCATGGCATGACATCCACAAGGAGTAGGTCTAGCATAATTTGATAGAAGGTCTGAAGCTAGTCGTTAACCGACTGCTCCAACAAAGCCAAACTAAAAAGAACTATCAAAGAGGTCGCCCTAAGTGGTGGTCTGAACTACCTACCTAACTAAGGACAACACAACCATGAGCTCCTACTAGGCGAGGACTCCTAAAGCCTGATCAAGAAGTATTTTCTTTTAGCACATTTCTTATGTTAGGGTTTTTTTTCCATACTCGGGCATGTAAAAAGGAGGAAGCTAAGCGTAGTGACCCAAGGAGAATAGGGCATCGGCCTTAGGTCCTGTCGCGGTACCCAAGAACCTACCAAGCCCTCACAAGGCGACACTTAATCCTTTTCTGACGCTCACTTTTATTTTCACTCCAACCTTCCTTAATTTCTTCTTTTCCAGCAAGATGCCACCCCTAGGAAGACAAGGCATCGGCCTCGAGTTTGACTTGTCCCCAGGAACCTATCAAGCCTTCGCAAGGCAATGATCAACTGCTTATGAATTTTCCTTTCTTTTCTTTTCTTTGATAGGGTTTAGAACCCCTTTTTACACACCTTTGTATATATTAATCGCCTTTAAGATATTTAGGGTTTCTTTTCGTCTCTATCATCATCATTTTTCCCTTTTGGCAGGCTTCTCTAACTGCCTCACAACCAACAAGAACTCCTAGAACGGATGCCTAGCAGGCTAGCAAAACAAGGTCACTAGGACTACCTTCTAAAACAAGTCTTTCGATGCCTGACAATGTCTTTACACGAGGCAATGACTACTCAGGCCTCCCTCAGACATATCCAACCTAAACCTTGGACTTCATGCCTTGGACTCCAGTCCCTAACAAGAAAAGAAAAATCCCCCAACAAGTAGACAAATACATAAAGCATAAAAACCACGATACCTATAAAGGAGAGATATCAACTGGATAGGGCCACGAGAAGCGTCCACGCAACAAAAGGCTCCTTCCAAGCTCTTCTTCCGAACCTATCTAGCACAAAACTAAAACAAGAAACCATTAACTGCACATGTACTAAATAGACAACTGGCCCTCTTAGCCTAATGAAATCTGGACGTAATATCCAAAGCATCTAGCCTTCCTAGCTTAAAACTAGATAGGTCATTTTAGTCCATGTAATGCCGATGTCCTTGGAATATACATCACACCCTATCAGACTACCCAGGGTGCCCAGGATAGCATATCGTAGGTCGACTAGCCCCATGCTACTCATGCAAGTTAGCTAAAAGCTTGATCTTGTATTTTTTTATCTTAGGTTTTTTTTTTGTAGAGCCACTAATCCAAGCCTTTTCACAAATAACTCATCAATAAGGCCGATCCCTTCTTGGGTACTATGAGCTGAATGAACGGCCTCAGTGAGCTCGCATGTCCCACATTTATTATCATCCAAATAAACTGGTCATTCAAGCAGCTGAGTAGCTCCTTTGGCACAAATAATCATCGCTTTGTACTCATTCGAACCTCCCCTATTTGGGTTTTCACATAAATCAGTGCTACGACCTGAACTAGGTAGAGCTTCGTGTGTGTGTGTGTGTGTGTGTGTGTGTGTGTGTGTGTGTGTGTGTGTGTGTGATTGATTGATATTGATATATGAATGAATGATAAATAATATGATAGAGAGAGAGAGAGAGAGAGAGATAGATGATGGATGAAGAGAGGTAAGGTAGAGGGTGGGGGGGGGGGGGGGCGGGTGGGGGGGGGGGGGGGGGGGGGGGGAGAGAGAGAGAGAGAGAGAGAGAGAGAGAGAGAGAGAGAGAGAGAGAGAGAGAGAGAGAGAGAGAGAGAGAGAGAGAGAGAGAGAGAGAGAGAGAGAGTGTGTGTGTGTGTGTGTGTGTGTGTGTGTGTGTGTGTGTGTGTGTGTGTGAGAGAG